>NW_020683750.1:0-4113 GCF_002925995.2 Terrapene triunguis
GGCTGGCTGAAACATTCACAGGAAGGCTAAGCTCTTCCACAGTCCATTGTTTTTGTTGATGAGCCGTCAGCACTGTCTGTCTTCTTCACTGTTGTACCTGAAAGGCTAGTTGTGGGTGTTACCCAGAGTAAGCACATTTGAAATACAGATACAGAGTCAATATCCATAACTTCAGATACAAACATGAGCCATGCACTCAAATAGGATAATCATATTCAGCCAATCATAACTTTTCCAATGACACTGCACATGACGCATCTTGCACAAAATACCTCATAATTATGTCCTAATCATTTTATACTCATACCACTATGCTGAATGTGGGGTGTAGTGTCAGATAGGGCCTAATTTCAAGGCACAGGAGTTGGGAATGGAACTTCCCCTCTTTGTGGAACAGGAAATAACCCCCCAGCCAGGGCTGGGAAAACTTCCCAGACTCCCAGTGCTGGAGCCGGAATCTACTGACACTTCATTAGTTACCACCACCCCCAATCTTTGTGGCAACTGCAAACTTTATCAGTGATGATTTTATATTCTCTTCCAGATCATGGATAAGAATGTTAAATAGCACAGAGCCAAGAACCAATCCTTGTGGAAACCCCCTAGAAAGAAAACCACTCGACCATGGTTCCCCATTTACAATCACCGTTTTTAATCTATTTAATATATGCTGTGTGTATTTTGTATCTTTCTAGTTTTCTAGTCAAAATATTCTGCTGAACCAAGTCATATGCCTTACAGAAGTCTCGGTATATTACATCAATAATATTAGCTGCAACCAAACTTTTGATCTCATCCAATAAGGATATCCAGTTAGTTTGATAGGATCTATTTTCTCTAAACCTTTGTTCATGGGTACTAAATATATTACCCGCCTTTAATTCTTTATTAATAAATCCAGTATTGGCTGCTCCATTATCTTGTACAGTATCGATGTCAGACTGACACTAGTAATTAGCTGGGTCATCTCTTTTACACTTTTTAAATATTGGCACAGCATTAGCTTTATTCCACTTTTATGTAATTTCCTCAGTGTTCCAGGTCCTAATTAAAATCAACATTAACAGTCCACCACGCTCCTCCACCAGGTCTTTAAAAACTCTTGTTATCTGGATCCGCTGATTTAAACACATCTAACTCTAATACCTGCTGTATAACGTCCTCCTGAGTTACTGTTGGAATGGAAAGACTGTCGGCATCAACATCTTATGATATGAGTACATCATCTGTTTTTCCCCAAATCCAGGAGAGAAATATTTATTGAACACTTTTACCTCTTCTGCATTATTTTTGATAATTCTGCCATTTCTATCTAGTAATTTACCACTACCATTGTTAGGGATTAATTTTGTACTTAATATACTTTTAAAAACTTCCTTCTTATTTTCATTGATTGGTGGTTGATTTCTGATAGCTTCCCTTACCAATTTTCTACAATGCTGACCTTCTAACTTTTTTACTATTGACTTCCCCTTTCTTCCATATATTTTATTTTGAGAGTGTTGGGATTCCAACCAGGGAGCCACCAGCAGGGTCCAGAGACAGCCCCATCTCTATATCAAGCTCTGGCTAGTAGGTATGTGATAAATGTGATGACCCTGCCTCCGTCTGTCAGCTGGGAGACACAAAGGTTCTCTCTTTGTACCCTCTGATATCTCCTGGCTGCTCTAAGCAAGATGGGGTGGGACTCTGTTAACATGTGCCTCCCGAAGCTTCCATTTACCTGGTGCTGCTGTTCCGTGAATAGTGGGGTTGTGAGTGGGGCAGCAGGTACTGAGTGTTGGACTCTTGCTCTTTCAGGGGCCGGTGACCTTTGAGGAGGTGGCTGTGTATTTCACCAGGGAAGAGGGGGCTCTGCTGGACCCCACTCAGAGAGCCCTCTACAAGGATGTCATGCAGGAGAACTATGAGATGGTGGTCTTGCTGGGTAAGGAGTCCTGTCCCCTCGATTATTAGAAGCTGTTTCTAAAGAACCTGAGTAGTAATAACTTTATACCTTTATTCATCATACAAGTTTTGACAAGTTTCCTTGCCCCCCTTTTTTAGCCTTATCTCCCACCCACTAGTATAATTTTTGGACAAGTGCCTTTTTGGTGCTGTCAATTATTTTAAAATTGCATTTAATGTATCCTTATTGGCTACATTAATAACTACATTAATAACTGTAGCTTTCATGCCTTTTCCTCATTTTAAGAGGAAAATATGCTGCCCGTAGAATTCTAAATTGAGTAAATAGGTGTATGACTCATGCACAGCCAGTGTGACAGTCAGATGAGCTCTTCTTTTGATAGGAGAGCATAAAATGTTGCCATTCAGGACCCTATGGGTGAAGGGAGAACAGAGCCGTGGGAGGGGAGGAGATAATTCTGGGGTGCCAGGACATGGGGGAAATGTGCGCACAATTAGAGCTAAGAAGCAGCAGGGAGGAAGGAGGTAGTGAGAGACGAGGAAGGAACACAAGAAGCCCCAAGGTACCGGGAGGTGGTGATGGCTAAGAGTAATGGGAAGAAGGGGTGGGGAGTGTGGAGGAAGGACACCCAGAAAGTGGGCTGGGTGGGTCAATGGAAGGGAGAAGCGGTTTGGGGATCTAGAGCTGTGATGGATCCCAGACCTTTAACCCCAAATCCCTACCCAAGCCTTGTTGCTTTAAAGCCTACACTCCAGTTTTATTTCTGTTCAGTTTCACTTAATTATATATTTCCCCTCCAAATATTGTTATTTTAACTCTTGACATCTCTCTCCCACTCATTACCTCCCTCACCATATAACCTCCCCATCTCTATGTACAGCAACCCTGGCCACCGATCCTGAGTCCTTGCTACATTCCTCCTCCCATAGCAGGGCTGCTACCCAGGCACAAATGGGCACGTTGTTGATGATGTCACAGGGCTGGTCTACCCTGGGGGGGGGCGGGGATCGATCTAAGATACGCAACTTCAGCTACGAGAATAGCATAGCTGAAGTCAATGTATCTTAGATCAACTTACCTCTTGTCCTCATGGTGTGGGATCGACAGCCGCGGCTCCCCCGTCGACTCCGCTTCCGCCGCTCGCTCTGGTGGAGTTCCTGAGTTGACGGGGAGCGCATTCAGGGATCGATTTATCGCATCTAGATGAGACGCGATAAATCGATCCCCGCTAGATTGATTGCTACCCACCAATCCGGCGGGTAGTGAAGACGTACCCACAGGGTGGTAGTGTAGCCTGTACAATTTTTACTCCTATAAGATTTTATATTCAGAAGCCCTTCACACCAGTCTGGCTTATCTCTATACGCTGATACAGTCTGTTCCCCTGTGTTCCTTTCCCAGCTCTGACGCCACAAAGCATTTACCTCGTGTCCCCCTTCACAGTTCTGATGCCGCAGAGCCTTGTCTGTGTCCCTGTTCCCTTTTCCCAGTGTACCGGGGAGGGGTTGACAGGACGCCTAAAGAAGGTATCTAATTGGCTAGTTTTGCATTTAGCTGGAATTACAGGAGAAGTTAACATTTAGCTAGAACTAATTTCTTCACACAAGCAGTTATTATATTTCATCAACAAGCGGTTATCATATTTCAACAGCCATGAACATATTTCATTAGTCCTGCTGCTGGGGCTTTTTATTCTTTCCCTCCTTGGCCCCCCCTCCATCCTCTGGTCATGACCCTTCACTGAGTTTGGCAGGAGGCTGTGTCACTTAGCCTAGTTCAGGCTTGTGGCCTGCAGGGTGGGCCTATATGACGAGTCTTCGCCGATGTTCTGATCGGTGCAAAGGAGGCCAGCCAGGACTATTCCCCCACAAGACCTTCTAAAAACGTTAAAATGTATTACTGGCATGTGAAACCTTAAATCAGAGTGAATAAATGAAGACTCGGCACACCACTTCTGAAAGGTTGCCGACCCCTGATCTAGACTATTGTTAGTGGTAGCAGATGACAGAAGAAGGAGTAATGGACTCAAGTTGCAGTGGGGGATGTTTAGGTTGGATATTAGGAAACACTTTTTCACTAGGAGGGTGGTGAAGCACTGGAATGGGTTACCTAGAGAGGTAGTGGAAGCTCCTTCCTTAGAGGTTTTTACGGTCAGGTTTGACAAAGCCCTGGCTGGGATAATTTAGTTGGGGTTTGGTCCTGCT
>NW_020683751.1:0-2602 GCF_002925995.2 Terrapene triunguis
CTGTTGACGCTCTGGAGAGCAGTCCGAGCTCGGATGCTCTGACCAGCCACACAGGAAAAGCCCCGGGAAAATTTGAATTCCTTTTCCTGTCTGGCAAGTTTGAATCTCATTTCCTGTTTGGACATTGTGGCGAGCTCAGCAGCACTGGCAACGATGCAGAGCTCTCCAGCAGGGATGGCCGTGCAATCTCAGAATAGAAAGAGGGCCCCAGCATGGACTGATCGGGAAGTCTTGGATCTGATCGCTGTGTGGGGCGATGAGTCCGTGCTTTCCGAGCTGCGATCGAAAAGGCGGAATGCAAAGATCTACGAGAAGATCTCAAAAGCCATGGCAGAGAGAGGATACAGCCGGGATGCAACGCAGTGCCGCGTGAAAATCAAGGAGCTGAGACAAGGCTACCAGAAGACCAAAGAGGCAAACGGACGCTCCGGATCACAGCCCCAGACATGCCGTTTCTACGAGGCACTGCATTCCATTCTAGGTGCGGCCGCCACCACTACCCCACCACTGACCGTGGACTCAGAGGATGGGATATTGTCAAGGGCCGCTTCCTCAGAGATGTTAGCGGACGGGGAAGATGAGGAAGGAGATGAGGAGGACGAGACAGTCCACAGCGCTTACAACATTGATTTCCCTGACAGCCAGGATCTCTTCATCACCCTCACAGAGATCCCCTACCAACCGTCCCCAGGCGTTAACCCGGACCCAGAATTAGTGGAAGGATCAGTCGGTAAGTGTTGTAAACATGTAAACATTTATTTTGAACAGAACAGGAACATTAACTATGGGTTTTACATGATTGGTTTGCCCTAGGCGCTTAACGTTTAAGTCCTTGGCAGTGCAACTACTGCAAAAGAATCTAACAATGTCCGGGTTATCATGATTAGTTTGCCCTAGGCGCTCTACTTTTCAGTCCTTGCCAGTGCAGCTACCGGAAAATAAGGTCTATATGTCCGGGGATAGAGCTGAAATCCTCATGGGACATCTCCACGAAGCTCTCCTGGAGGTAATTGGAAAGCCTTTGCATGAGGTTCCTGGGGAGAGAGGCCTTATTGTGTCCTCCGTGGTAGGAAACTTTTCCGCGCCAGGCTACCATCAAGTACTCTGGTATCATTGCCTTGCAGAGCATGGTGGCATTCGGCCCTGGTTTTTGCAGGCTTTCACGCAGCATGCGTTCTTTCTCTGTCTCAGAAATCCTCAGCAGAGTGATGTCGCTCGTGGTGACCTGCTTTGAATTAGGGGAATGTTACTATTGGGACTGCTTGCCTGTTCCTTTACAGAACTGTAACCGGCGGTTTACAGCCACGTGGTGGAGGCGGGAGAGGGGCAGCATACAGGGATCTTTCCGGGAGACAGCCGCGAGGGGGTGGGACAGGGGCTGAGTTCATGCTTGCCGGATTGCCGGCAGCAGGAACTGGCCAACGCTAGGGGCATTGCTTTGAACGGGAAAGGAGGGCACTGCTATAATTTAAGCTTTAAGCAGCCAAAAGTCTACGGCTTACCATGTCAGCCTGCTACCCGAATTCCGCTGTCCTGCCCCGCTTGTCTGATCTCCACTGCAAGACCCCAGGCACTGAATGCGAAGGCCGAAAATTCGACCTTGTCCTGAGTGCGCATATGATAGGTGCTGTGCATGGTCTTGTTCACAGAGAAAGACTATGTTCATTGTTCACAAAAAATTATCTTTTTGAGGAATTCACTCCCTTTTTCCCATCCCACAGCTGCGACTGTCTCCTGACCTAGCCTGGCATCCCCCACCCAGAGGCTGGCGCAGATTAGGCAGAGAAAGAAAAGAACACGGGACAACATGTTCTCAGTACTTATGGGCTGCTCCCGAGCCGAGGCGGCCCAGCAGACCCAGTGGAGGGAGAACATGCCGCAATACCATCGATCAAACATTGAACGGGAGGAGAGGTGGCGGCAGGAAGACCAGCAGGCGACTCAAACGCTGCTTGGACTAATGAGGGAGCAAACAGACACGCTCCGGCGCCTTGTGGATGTTCTGCAGGACCGGAGGCAGGAGGACAGAGCCCCGCTGCAGTCTCTGTCTAACCGCCCTCCCCCGCCACAAAGTCCCATACCCCCCTCACCCAAAGTCCCAAGAAGGAGGGGTGGCAGGGTCCGTGAAAACTGTCACTCCACCCCTGCAGACTGCTCGAGTACCAGAAGGCTCTCATTCCCCAAAATTTGATAAGTCCTTTCCTTCCCGCCTCACCCAAGCCCCCGTACCAGTTTCATCCCCTAACTGTGTAGTTGCTAATAAAAAATATGTTTCTGTTAATTACTGTTTCCATCATGTTCTTTTAGAGGAGAGTGTGTTTGAAGGGTGGAAGGGGGTTGGTAATTGGAGAGCACAGTCACCTTTACCAGGGTACAGACACGGGGGCAGGTTCAGCAGCAGGTCACACACACATTGCAGTCACTAGGTACCCTGGTCGGTCTGGGAGGTGGTTTTCATGTTGTCTGTGGGGGGGTGCTATGTGACTTTGTGGCAGGGGAGGGCGGTTAGAGATCTTATGCAGCGGTTCTTTACCTTGGATCACAGAACCACGCAGCAGGGGATCTGTAACCGTCCTCCCCCGCCACAAAGTCACATAGCCCC
>NW_020683752.1:0-1434 GCF_002925995.2 Terrapene triunguis
CAGCAGGTAAATAAACTGGCCCGGCCCGCCAGGGTGCTTACCCTGGCGAGCCGCGTGCCAAACGTTGCCGACCCCTGCACTAAGCTATGGTGTGAATTTAAAGCACTTTAACTATTCTGCACTAACTCATGTGGACACTCTACTGCACACTCAGAATGCCCTCAGGTGGTTTAGGGCATGGCTACACTTGCAGATGTAGAGCGCTTTGAGTTAAACCAGCCTTCATAGAGCACAGTAGGGAAAGTGCTGCAATCTGTCCACACTGACAGCTGCTTGCGCACTGACGTGGCCACATTTGCGGCATTGGGAGTGGTGCATTATGGGCAGCTATCCCAGCATGCAAGTGACTGCAACATGCTTTTAAAATGGGAGGGGTGAGGTGGAGTGTGACTGGGAGTGTGTTGTGTGTATGTGGGGGGAGAGAGAGTGGGGTTTTGGGGGGCTGAGAGCATGTCAGCATGCTGTCTTGTAAGTTCAGACAGCAGCAGCCTCCCCCTCCCCCCCGCCTCTCTTTCTCTCACACACAGCATTCCAGCTTGCATGCCGGCGGTCAGAAATGGAGCTTTGAAAGGGCATTTCTGCATTCCTACAGGAGTTCAAAACAATGACAAGAGTGGCCACTTGACTTCAAGGGGATTATGGGACGTTTCCGGAGGCCGATCAGAGTGCAGTAACGCAACACCTCGTTCACACTGATACCCGGGTGTTGTTGTCAAGGCGCAGCAAACATTATTCCTCTCGCCGAGGTGGAGTACCAGCAGCGCTGTAGCCGCGGAGTCAGAGCGCTCTACGTGCCTTGCCAGTGTGGACAGGTAGTGAGCTAGTGTGCACGGGGCTCCTTTATTGCGCTGTAACTCGCAAGTGTAGCCAAGCGCTTAGCTTAGTACACTTCCAAAGTGCATTGAGCGCCTTTGTGCACATTCGCTCAGTAAGAGCATCCACATGAGGAATTAGTGCGGAGTAGTTAGTGCACAACAGCTACTGTGGGCTTTTTTCCCATGTGGACAAGCCCCAAGTCAGCTGATGCAGTTAAATACTGTTTCAAAATTTGATTATGACCCAGTTGTATCCCTGTAAATGGGCTGAAACCTTTGATTTGGCTATTGTAGTGTAACTTCAAGGGAAATGGTCAAGTAGGTATCTAGTGGTGAGGTGTGTGCATTCTTAAAGATATTTTCATTAAAGAGCTTTGGTGAAAAGTTAGTCGTTGATTAAATCTTCCCTCACATCCCCACTCTGTTGGTATCCAAACATTATTATTGCTCTAATGCATCAGAAAAAGGGAAGAGCTAGAGACGTCCTAAAATCCTCAAGAGGCCCTGCTATTGTCAATCTATTTTACATGGAAAGTGCATGGATGCTACAATGATGGGCAGTGTTGTACAATGTAGCTCTGTTGGTCCCAGGATATTAGAGAGAGAGAAGGTGGCTGAT
>NW_020683753.1:0-1818 GCF_002925995.2 Terrapene triunguis
GTCTTCCTGAGAGTTGCAACAATTTTCATTGGCAAGATGAATTATTATTTTTTTTCCGCAACTCCCACAAATTTGAAAGCCCTTAGAATGTCCTGTCAGCAGTGAGAAGAAATGAGAGCCTCTACTGTTTGCAACTCTGGATAGAAGATAAGTAGCTGTTGGCAGTGGTAAGTTGTTAGATCAAGTGGTATAGGTCTGATCTAAACATTCCAAATAGAGCTGGTTGAAATTTTTCACCCAAAATTAAAAAATGGTATTCTGACTAGATCAAAAGTTTCATAAAAATGTTTTTGAAATTTCCCACTTGAAGAAAATTCAAAACAAAAATGTTGATACTGAAAATAACTTTTTTTGTGAAAAAGCCCCACGACTTTTCAAAATTACTTTCCTACACTCTCTCTCTCTCTCACACACACACACACACACACACACACACACACACACACACACACACACACACACACACACACACACACACACACACACACACACACACACACACACACACACACACACACACACACACACACACACACACAAAAGTGAGAAAGTGTTCCCTCCCCACTGAAGTGAAACTTTTCAAAAAAATTTTTTTTAAATGAACATTTTTTAACTGAAAGTGGAATTAGTTTTGAAAAAAAAATAGTGAAATGCTACCTTCTTTCAATCAGCTGTCGTTCCAGCCCTGTGGAACAGTATGGTTCCCTACGACTAAGGCTACAATTTTGTCATGGAGGTTGCGGAAGTCACGGAATCCATGACTTCCAAAGACGTCTGTGACTTTAGCCCTGGCGGCTGGGAGCTGCAGGGTCCTGCCTCCTCTCACAGCAGCACGGAAATGTAAGGTGGGGAGACGGGGGGGACGGATGGACCAGACTCCCCAGCGGCCACTGCGGTAGGGGCGGGGGGACCCTGGCAGCTCCCCAGCTGCTGCCACAGGGCAAGGGGACCCTGGTAGCTCCCCACTGAAGTGGCTGCAGGGGGATTCCCACAGCTCCCCAATGCTGGGAAGGGGGCAGTGGGACCCTGCAGCTCCCCTCTGCCAGTGGAGGTAGGGGGACCCTAGAGCTCTGAGTCCCCATGAGTGGTGGGGGCCCCAGAGCTCCCAGCCACCCCACAGCTGCCCAGTCCTTTCCGATTTTATCATGGATATATTTAGTAAAAAAGTCACGGACAGGTCACGGGCTTCCGTGAATTTTTCTTTATTGTCCGAGACCTGTCCGTGACTTTTACTAAAAATATCCAAGACAAAATCTTAGCCTTACCTATGACTGAATTTGTTGGGTTTCTTAAAGATTATTTTTTAAAAAAAATTCTAGGAAATTACATTCAAAGAACATTTTAAAATGTTAAAGGTTGCAAAAGAGGAGGGAGAAAACTTGTTCACCTTAGCCTCTAAGGATAGAACAAGAAGCAATGGGCTTAAACTGCAGCAAGGGAGGTTTAGGTTGGACATTAGGAAAAAGTTCCTAACTGTCAGGGTGGTTAAACACTGGAATAAATTGCCTAAGGAGGTTGTGGAACCTCCATCTCTGGAGATAATTAAGAGTAAGTTAGATAAATGTCTATCAGGGATGGTCTAGACAGTATTTGGTCCTGCCATGAGGTCAGGGGACTGGACTCGATGACCTCTCGAGGTCCCTTCCAGTCCTAGAATCTATAAAGTCAAAACACATAAATTAAAAATATCAGAATTTAGGTTGCCTGGGTAATCTTAGGTTTCAGAGTAGCAGCCGTGTTAGTCTGTATCCGCAAAAAGAACAGGAGTACTTGTGGCACCTTAGAGACTAACAAATTTATTCGAGCATAAGCTTTCGT
>NW_020683754.1:0-1161 GCF_002925995.2 Terrapene triunguis
CTATCCCTTCACTGGACAGACGGGGAAACTGAGGTACAGAGACGGGAAGTGACCTGCCCAGGTCACTTCCCCACAGCAGGGCAGTGGCAGAGCCAGAAAGAGAAGCCAAAGCCCTGCAACCCCTGCCCTGAGGCCTGGCTCAAGCCTTCGCCCTGTTGCCTGCTGCTCAGTGGAGCTTCTTCCCTCAGGGGGATGGAACCTGGGTCCTTAGAATCACTGAATATTAGGGTTGGAAGGGACCTAAATCATCCCAGCCAGGGCTTTGTCAAGCCGGGCCTTAAAAACCTCTAAGGAAGGAGATTCCACCACCTCCCTAGGGAACCCATTCCAGTGCTTCACCGCCCTCCTAGTGAAATAGTGTTTCCTAATATCCAATTGAGACCTCCCACACTGCAACTTGAGACCATTGCTTCTTGTTCTGTCATCTACCACCACTGACAACAGCCGAGCTCCATCCTCTTTGTAACCCCCCTTCAGGTAGTTGAAGGCTGCTGTCAAATCCCCCCTCACTTTTCTCCTCTGCAGACTAAATAAGCCCAGTTCCCTCAGCTTCTCCTCATAAGTCATGTGCCCCAGCCCCCTAATCATTTTCACTGCCCTCCGCTGGGCTCTCTCCAATTTGTCCACATCCCTTCTGTAGTGTGTGTGTGGGGGGGGGGGGGGGGGCAAAACTGGATGCAATACTCCAGATGTGGCCTCACCAACATCGAATAGAGGGGAATGATCACGTCCCTCGATGTGCTGGCAATGCTCCTACTAATGCAGCCCAATATGCCGTTAGCCTTCTTGGCAACAAGGGCACACTGCTGACTCATATCCAGCTTCTCGTCCACTGTAATCCCCAGGTCCTTTTCTGCAGAACTGCTGCTTAGCCAGTCGGTCCCCAGCCTGTAGCGGTGCATGGGATTCTTCTGTCCGAAGTGCAGGACTCTCTTGGCACCTGCTGACTCCACCCCAAGGGGCCCCTCCTAGCGCCTGAGTCACAAGGGCTGCTGTGCCCTGGGGAAGTGTTTAGTGCCCAATAACAGACTAGGATCGTCATCCAGGCACAAGGGGTACAAATCTATCACAATCCTCCCAGTAACAACACAACAAGTGAGGGAGCTTATTGGGCTGAGAGAAGAAAGGCCTGGGACTAAGGAAAGAACAGGAGCATCTAGA
>NW_020683755.1:0-1069 GCF_002925995.2 Terrapene triunguis
AGTCGCAGACACGGAGATAAGGAATGTCTGTGTTAGCAGCAGGTAGGCGTGGCCTGTTTAGGGAGACTTTCCAAAGCCATGGCCAATGGGAAGAGACCTAAGACGCAGGGGAGGTGTGAATCCACTCTGTACACAGAGCCTGCTACTCATGAACCTTTGGACTCTGTTACTTCCTTCCTTGGAATCCAACAACATTTTGTGCTTCCGATCAATCTCATACCTTTTTTATGTTACAACAATCTGAAGACATATTTGGGCAGGGCAAGTATTTTTTATTTTTTTTTGCTGGTGATTTGGAGAACGGTTTCTGGGGAACGGTTTCTGGATCTTCAAAGTGGCTGTACATAGATGTGGATATGGTTTTAGAGTACTAAAATATTCTCTCATGGGAAACCAAAATACAGAAACTGAGGATTTCCTGCCACACGACCTGGAGCTAGTTATGTGAGGGAGGTTAACTAAGTTCAGTCTGGAAATAGATGATAAAGACAGGTGTGGATGAGTTGCCGGTGAAAAGGCCTTTGGTTTGTTGAGAACTGAGGATAAAGTTAGTATCATGCCTTGTATTAACAGGGAACAGTGATTTCAATTTCTCAGGGCCAAGCTAGAGATGTTGAGATGTTAATTGTTTCCTGGCTCAATTATTTGATACCATCTGAAGCCAGACAATATATTGTTCTGTCTCCTGCCCCTGTTTTTCAGTGGCTTGCTTTATCATATGCTAAATATTGTGCTGCAATATTTAAACTGATTCACAGTCTCAATGTTTGTCTGGCTTCCCAGCCCTAAGGATGTACAAAATATAGAAATAGAAAAAGGGCCAGATCCCAACCTCAGATGAATCTTGTGTCATTTGGGAATAAATTCCCTGTCCATGTTACTCTGAATCTACAAAAGGATCACCTGAAATCAGAATCCAGCTTGGAAAGAGACAGTACTGCAACTTTGGAAAGAAGCAAGTGCTATTTTGTAACTGCATCTCTCTTGGCAGAGGTCTTGCTTACCGACAGCTCTTTGACTTCCCAGTTCCGGTGGAAAATCTTGGTGTTGCATTTTCGGTCTGACAACA
>NW_020683756.1:0-5544 GCF_002925995.2 Terrapene triunguis
GGGCAGTCAGGGGACAAGAGGCAGGGAGGCTTAGGTAGGGGGTGGAGTCCTGGGGGGCAGTTAGGGGCAGGGGTCCCAGGAGGGGGCAGTCAGGGGACAAGGAACGGGGGGAGGGTTGGGGGTTCTGAGGGGGGCGGGAAGTGGGAGAGGCAGGGGCGGGGCTCCTCCTGTCCTCTTTTTTGCTTGCTGAAATATGGTAACCCTAATTAAAGATTAATCTTTAATTAAATGTCATGTGATGAAATCTCCAGGAATACATCCAACCCAAACTGGCAACCCTATGTAATGAACATTTTTTAATGTGCACTGACCTTTTAGGAATATGCACTATTAATATAAAACTTAACACAGAAAGCTCCTATTGCTGCTTCCTAGGACCAACACTTTTCCTCTCTTACCTGGACTATTTTCTCATTATGTGCAAAATTCTAGAAAATAATATTAATGTTGTAGTTTTTCTTCCTCTGAGAACAGGAGAACTCACTTTGGTATCATATCTAGGATAAGCTAATCTAGTTAGTGAAAGAACTTAGGGCCTGGTCCTGCATTTGTTTATGCAAGTAACTTTATGCATTTGAGGATTCCTATTGAGTCCACAGTCTCTTAGACCAGGGGTCGGCAACCTTTGGCACATGGCCCATCAGGGTAATCTGCTGGCAGGCCGTGAAACATTTTGTTTACATTGACCATCCGCAGGCATGGCCCCCGGCAGCTCCCAGTGGCTGCGGTTCACCGTTCCTGGCCAGTGGGAACTGTGGGAAGCCGTGGGCTACGTGCCGAAGGTTGCCGACCCCCCATCTTAGACTGTTACAGAAACAATGTTGGCTGCAGGACACCATAGAAATACTTATGGGCTGGGCCTTAAACTGCTTATTATAGGGGAACCTGGTAATGACTCCTATATTTAGGTTGCCTAATATTTTCCATTGTAAAGGAAACTTTTCTTTGAGGTCTTGCATCCTTACTGATTTCAGCAGGCCTGTGACACTCAGCAGGGAGCATTTCCTTGTTCTACAGAATTGCCTTTTCTTTGTCCTATGAAATTCTACTCAGGTTTGCCTGAGTGTTAAAAATCACCATTTCCCTCTCTCTGTTGAGTTCCTGCCAGTCTGCCCAAATCTTTGAACGTACCGAAGTCAGGCTCATGCTGCCGCCAAAGCAGCAGTAGCAGCAGCTCCCACTACATGGAGAAGACCAGGGAGCTCTCAGAACAGCTGTAGTGGAAGGGGAAAAAAAACTCTCTGTGCTCCCCCACCCCTCCACTGTAAACACTAAGACCCAACATATGGCCATAGTGGCATATTTACTTCCCACTCCTTCTGAGGTCACCACATGGGGCAGGAGCGAGAGAGAGGTTGATCAGCTGGGCTCCCCACAACTATGTTCTGGACTCAGCACAATGGCACCAGAGGCCAATCTCTCCCTCATGGGGCAACAATAGGAGAGGAACTCCCCAAACTGTGGGAGTGGGGATGGTGGTAGAGGGGGGAAGGAGAGAGTTAGGCAAGACTGGACTTATTCTTTAGTCCTGGCCATTCTCTGGGACCAGCACCAGGATCTAGCAACCAATTGTCACCTCTGGGAAAATAATGTTCTCTTGCTGCCTGTTCATCTGGTTGGTCCTGTAGCTCAAGTGTTACAGTACTAAAAGTTCATACCTCTAGCCTGATGATGATGTGCAATAGGGGGTTGTTAGAGGTGCACATAATAGAATTTGTTTTATCTTTTTCTTAAAAAAAACCCAGGAAATCACACAAACACTTACACACACAAACCTACGATAAATAACATTATTTAGATTGAAAACTCAAACACTCAAAAGCTAGGAAAAACCAGAAGTAAGGTACCTTAATTCGGACCCTTTGTGCATCTGATACAGTCTTTAGTTACATGAGCACATGCTACTTTTTCCACAGGACTCCAGCCTTATTCAGTGCACAGGATAGATGTGCAAGGGAGCAGAATTAAGGTTGAATAGGAATCCATGAATCTGGCTTTTCCTAACTTTTGAAGATAGGTTTAATATAGTTTTTTTTCGGTGTGTGATATATTTAACGGTTGAAGGTTTTAGTATTATTAAATAAACAAATTGTAGTGTCTGTGACAGGTTCCGGATTGTTAGCCTGAACTGCCCCTTAGAAAAGTTAGTATCTATATTATAGTACTGAGTTACTGGTGTAGTTGAGAGTCAGGTATTTTTAACACTGTGCTATGCTCTGTGCCCCTGGCTGTGGGAGCTGCTGGTACTTCTGAGGAAGACCTCTATAGAAATCATATGGACAGTCCCGATGTGCACAAAAAATAGCACATATGGCAGGTGAACAGCTTGGCTTAACAGTGAAATCTTCGGTGAGCTTAAACACAAAAAGGAAGCTTACAAGAAGTGGAAACTTGGTCAGATGACTAGGTAGGAGTATAAAAATATTGCCCGAGCATGCAGGTGTGAAATCAGGAAGGCCAAAACACAACTGGAGTTGCAGCTAGCAAGGGATGTGAAGGGTAACAAGAAGGGTTTCTACAGGTATGTTAGCAACAAGAAAAAGGCCAGGGAAAGTGTGGGACCCTTAATGAATGTGGGAGGCAACCTACTGACAGAGGATGTTGAAAAAGCTGAAGTACTCAAAGCTTTTTTTGCCTTGGTCTTCACAGACAAGGTCAGCTCCCACACTGCTGTCCTGGGCAACACAATATGGGGAGGAGGTGAGCAGCCCTCAGTGGTGAAAGAACAGGTTAAGGACTATTTAGAAAAGCTGGACATGCACAAGTCCATGGGTCCAGATCTGATGTGATTACAGAGCCATTGGTCATTATCTTTGAAAACGTGTGGCGATTGGGGGAGGTCCCGGATGATTGGAAAAAGGCAAATATAGTGCCCATCTTTAAAAAAGGGAAGAGGGAGAACCTGGGGAACTACAGAGTGGTCAGCCTCACCTCAGTCCCTGGAAAAATCATGGAGCAGATCCTCAAGATCTTTTTGAAGCACTTGGAGGAGAGGAAGGTGATAAGGAACAGTCAACATGGATTCACAAAGGGCAAGTCATGCCTGACCAACCTGATTGCCTTCTATGATGAGATAACTGGTTCTGTGGATATGGGGAAAGCAGTGGATGTGTTATTCCTTGTTTTTAGCAAAGTTTTTGATACGGTCTCCCACAGTATTCTTGCCAGCAAGTTAAAAAAGTATGGATTGGATGAATGGACTATAAGGTGGATAGAAAGCTGGCTAGACTGTCAGGCTCATTGGGTAGTGATCAACAGCTCGATGTCTAGTTGGCAGCCGGTATCAAGCGGAGTGCCCCAGGGTTTGGTCCTGGGGCCGGTTTTGTTCAACATCTTTATTAATGATCTGGACGATGGGATAGATTGCACCCTCAGCAAGTTTGCAGATGACACCAAGTTGGGGGGAGAGGGACCTAGACAAATTGGAGGATTGGGCCAAAAGAAATCTGATGAGGTTCAACAAGGACAAGTGCAGAGTCCTGCACTTAGGACAGAAGAATCCCATGCACTGCTACAGACTGGGGACTGATTGGCTAAGCAGCAGTTCTGCAGAAAAGAACCTGGAGATTACAGTGGATGAGAAGCTGGATATGAGTCAGCAGTGTGCCCTTGTTGCCAAGAAGGCTAACGGCATATTGGGCTGCATTAGTAGGAGCATTGTCAGCAGATTGAGGGAAGTGATTATTCCCCTCTATTCGGCCCACATCTGGAGTATTGCATCCAGTTTTGGTCCCCCCACTACAGAAAGGATATGGACAAATTGGAGAGAGTCCAGCGGAGGGCAACATAAATGATCAGGCGGACGGGGCACATGACTTATGAGGAGAGGCTGAGGGAACTGGGCTTGTTTAGTCTGCAGAAGAGAAGAGTGAGGGGGGATTTGATAGCAGCCTTCAATTACCTGAAAGGGAGTTCCAAAGAGGATGGAGCTAGGCTGTTCTCAGTGGTGGCAGATGACAGAACAAGAAACAATGGTCTCAAGTTGCAGTGGGGGAGGTCTAGGTTGGATATTAGGAAACACTATTTCACTAGGAGGGTGGTGAAGCACTGGAATGGGTTACCTAGGGAGATGGTGGAATCTCCATCCTTAGAGGTTTTTAAGGCCCGGCTTGACAAAGCCCTGGATGGGATGATTTAGTTGGTGTTGGTCCTGCTCTGAGCAGGGGTTTGGACTAGATGACTTCCTGAGGTCTCTTCCAACCCTAATCTTCTATGATTCTTCTATGATTCTATCTCTGATGGGTGGGAAGGGGACGTTGTCACTTAAGCTACATTAGAGTCATGAGACTTAGATAACCAGATGACTTTTCACCTAATGAAAACCTCCTTTCCTAACTGAAAAATGACAATATAAGAACGATAAGAACGATCACGTTGGGTCAGACCAATATTCCAACTATTCCAGTGTCCTGTCTTCTGACAGTGGCCAGTGCCAGATGCTTCGGAAAGAATGAACTGAACAGGGAAATTATTGAGTGATACATCTCCTGTCGTCCTGTTGGTCCTGCTTTGAGCAGGGGTTTGGACTAGATGACTTCCTGAGGTCTCTTCCAACCCTAATATTCTATGATTCTATGGCTTTATCTTCACTATGGATCAGAGTAAATGGAACAGATTCATGGAGAAGTTTGCATTCCATGTGCTGCTGCTGGTTCCCATTCCAACACTTTCTCTTCAGGTCTTGACACATGGGGATGAAAGTATTTTAAACCTTTTTAGAACAGCGTGCCATTATAGGGATCTGCTGGCAAGACAAAATGACCAACCGTGAGGTTCTCCAAAAATCAAATGCCACACGCATCGAGGCCATGCTGATAAAAGACCAACTATGGTGGGTTGGACACATCATTAGGATGCCTGAACATCGACTCCCCAGAAAAATTTTCTATGGAGACTTGGCACAAGGACATCGGAATCAAGGCCGCCCCAGAACGCGCTACAAGGACAGCATCAAGAACATCATACAGTTTGATATAATAAAACCAGACGATCTCGAGAAGGCTGTGTCAACTAGATCAGCATGGTGACACACAACACTCAGAGCTTTCCAAGCCTTTGAAGAGGACAGAAATAATCGATTGTTAGGTGCAAGAGAAAAGCATCATACCACTGCTATAACTACCAAGATGCTCACCAATGACTTTGTCTGCCCGATCAGCTCAGATCAGCATACGCGTCACGCTTTGGACTTCAGAGTCACTCCAGAATCAACAAAAAGAGAGAGCATGAAAAGGGGGAGGCAGCAGGGAGGCAATGGGACACTACACTGCTAAAAATGTCTGTGTAGATGGGGAGGCACCGCTTGGGTGTGTAGAGAGTTGTGCTGGGCATATATCCTAAGGTTATGGCTTGTCTTTACTCACATAAGCAATGCCACACTGTCTATACTGCTGTTTATACCCATTGCTAGGCGGGTGTGCAGTGCATATACTTTACACGCCACCGTAAGTGTAAACATTGCCTTAGGGTACGTCTTCACTACCCGCCGTATCGGCGGGTAGCAATCGATTTATCCGGGATCGATATATCGCGTCTCGTTAAGAC
>NW_020683757.1:0-3785 GCF_002925995.2 Terrapene triunguis
AATAACAGGAGTACTTGTGGCACCTTAGAGACTAACAAATTTATTAGAGCATAAGCTTTCGTGGGCTACAACCCACTTCTTCGGATGCATATAGAGTGAAATATATTGAGGAGATATATATACACACATACAGAGAGCATGAACAGGTGGGAGTTGTCTTACCAACTCTGAGAGGCCAATTAAGTAAGAGAAAAAAAACTTTTGAAGTGATAATCAAGATAGCCCAGTACAGACAGTTTGATAAGAAGCAAGTGTGAGAATACTTACAAGGGGAGATAGATTCAATGTTTGTAATGGCTCAGCCATTCCCAATCCCTATTTAGCCCTGAGTTGATTGTGTCTAGTTTGCATATCAATTCCAGCTCAGCAGTCTCTCGTTGGAGTCTGTTTTTGAAGTTTTTCTGTTTTAAGATAGCCACCCGCAGGTCTGTCAAAGAATGGCCAGACAGGTTAAAGTGTTCTCCCACTGGTTTTTGAGTATTATGATTCCTGATGTCAGATTTGTGTCCATTAATTCTTTTGCGTAGAGACTGTCCGGTTTGGCCAATGTACATGGCAGAGGGGCATTGCTGGCACATGATGGCATATATCACATTGGTAGATGTGCAGGTGAACGAGCCCCTGATGGTATGGCTGATGTGATTAGGCCCTATGATGGTGTCACTAGAATAGATATGTGGACAGAGTTGGCATCGGGCTTTGTTACAAGGATAGGTTCCTGGGTCAGTGTTTTTGTTCAGTGATGTGTGGTTGCTGGTGAGTATTTGCTTTAGGTTGGGGGGTTGTCTGTAAGCGAGGACAGGTCTGTCTCCCAAGATCTGTGAGAGTAAAGGATCATCTTTCAGGATAGGTTGTAGATCTCTGATGATGCGCTGGAGAGGTTTTAGTTGGGGGCTGAAGGTGACAGCTAGTGGTGTTCTGTTATTTTCTTTGTTGGCCCTGTCTTGTAGGAGGTGACTTCTGGGTACTCGTCTGGCTCTGTCAATCTGTTTTTTCACTTCAGCAGGTGGGTATTGTAGTTTTAAGAATGCTTGATAGAGATCTTGTAGGTGCTTGTCTCTATCTGAGGGATTGGAGCAAATACGGTTATATCTTAGAGCTTGGCTGTAGACAATGGATCGTGTGGTGTGTCCTGGATGGAAGCTGGAGGCATGTAGGTAAGTGTAGCGGTCAGTAGGTTTCCGGTACAGGGTGGTATTTATGTGACCATCGCTTATTAGCACAGTAGTGTCCAGGAAATGGACCGCTTGTGTGATCTAGGCTGAGGTTGATGGTGGGATGGAAATTATTGAAATCATGGTGGAATTCCTCAAGGGCTTCTTTTCCATGGGTCCAGATGATGAAGATGTCATCAATGTAGCGCAAGTAGAGTAGGGGCGTTAGGGGACGAGAGCTAAGGAAGCGTTGTTGTTCTAAGTCAGCCATAAAGATGTTGGCATACTGTGACATAAAGCTTATGCTCTAATAAATTTGTTAGTCTCTAAGGTGCCACAAGTACTCCTGTTATTTTTCCTTTACTAGACATACAGTTTGGGATTTCATTTCCCTTGTCCCAGCACACAGGGCTGTTCACAGACAACTGCTTGGAGACTGGGGTAGCTTCCTCCATAGGCAAGTCAATACCCCTGACAGACACAGGCACATTTCCTTTACTGTCACTATTCTTCATACAGGAAACAGGTAAGGTATAGGGACACTTATCTTCCACTCTCCTTGCCTTCCCAAACTGCTGACTAGACAAAGCCATCAGCTCACAAGACTGCCTAGGCTCATCCAAAATCTCCTTGTTCTCCTCTCCCTTCGCTTGATCTAATTCCAGATTTACTTCTGAGACATTAGATAGATATTCAGAAACTTCATTCACAGCCAAACAGCTACTTTCCAGAGACAAACTTTTGGAGAAACCCTCCATAGGCACAACCTCAGGATCAATCCTCTCCTGTGCCTGGTTTGTGTTAACTTGACTGACCATAGCTTTAATATCATTTCCAATCATAATATCCTTAGGGATAGTGTCTTTTACTCCCACAACCATGGTGCCCTCAAACCCCTTCCATTTCAGGTGGATTTTAGCCAAAGGCACCCTGACAAAATACTCAGAAAAGGCTACAACAGTCACATCTTCACCTGGCAAATAATCTTCCTTCCTGACAAGACTTGCTTTAACCAAAGTGATATCTGCTGCGGTGTCCCTCCATGCCATACACCTTACTCCATTCACTTCTGCACTGCTAATAAACTCTGCATTATTGTTCCCATACTTAGCTTTAATGTGAGTTTTAAGGTCAAAGTTTTCAGAGACCACAGAAACAGCATTTGCCCACAAGGCACCAATGCTGGGCTCTGTGTAGCTTGCCTGTGAGTTTATAACAACAGGGTTAGCCTTTGCCGTGGCATTTGGGGTTCCTGGTTTTGGGCTGCCCTTCAGTGTCGGGCAGTCTGGTCTCATGTGGCCCAGCATACCACAGTGATAGCATGTAACCTGTTCCGACCTGGGATGTGAGTTCCTACCCTCCGGGCCCCCTTGAACTCCTTTAGAAGAGTCAGGTTTACTTTTAAATCCTTCCCTCCTCTTGAACTGGGGAGAATGGTGATTAGTTTTCCCTGGGGTTTTACACCCTTCTCGAGCCCTGTTTTGGGTATGGGCATCCGCAATCTCTGCAGCCCGTAGGACTGACTCAGGGTCCCTATCACACACAGCTGCTCTCACATTGTCAGGCACAATGTCTAAGAACTGTTCCAAAGTTATTAAATCCAGCAGCTTTTCAAAACTCCCATGCGCCTTGGCTCCCACAACCCACTTTTTAACAAAACCCATCAGCTTATGAGCACATTCTACAAAAGTACAATCATTAGACATCTTAAACTTTCTAAACTTAACTCTGTAAGATTCAGGAGTAACCTTGAACCGCCTTAACACAGAATCTTTAAACCGCCCATAATCCAAGGCTTCTTGTTCCCCCAATTCATTAAATACCTCCCTGGCTTTTCCAGTCAGTCTGGTTAGCAGGACAAGCATTCGCTGACCCTCGGGGATCTGGTACAGATTGCAGAGGCGTTCAAAGGTAGACAAAAACTCCTCTATATCCTCAGTATCGTTGTAAATGGGACACATCCTTTCCCAGTTTTTCTCATGGCGGGGGGGAAGTGGAGTACCAGGTGGGGATGACTTTCTCCGCTCTTCCATTACTTGGAGCTGAAGTCTGGCCGTCTCCTGTTCCATCTTGTGAGTCTCCTGTTCCATCCTGCGAGTCTCCTGCTCAGCAGCGAGCAGCTCTAGACGCCCCTTACGAGCTCTCTCTTCTCTCTCATCAGCCTCCTTTTTTCTTTGATCGGCTTCCTTCTCTAATTCTGCTATCTTTTGCTTCTCCAGCAATCAAAGATCTGCTAGCTTCTGTTCATGCTCAAATTGCAGTTTACTTGTCGCCTTTTGCATCCTAATTTTTTCTGCATCTTCTGTAGCCTCAGGTAAGGGCTGTGCTCTTGCCCCCTGATCACTGGCTATTAACAGATTTCTCAGTTCTTGATTTGTAGCTTTCTTTCTAAAGCTTATCCTCTTTTCCGAACACAAATTTTCCAGGGCTTTTTTGCCAAGTCCCTCATATGCTCTTTGCTCAGCCATTGCAGCAGCTCTTTAACCAACAAAACTCTCAATCCCAAAATTCAAATTTGGATAGCGTGGGGTTCTGACCCAAAGCTTAATTGACCTGGTTCTGTGGATCCTGCCGACTACACCACTGTGACGATGCGGTTCTGGCGGAACCCAACTGAGAGTGCCAACTCAG
>NW_020683758.1:0-1201 GCF_002925995.2 Terrapene triunguis
GGCAGGGATATAAAGGGGGGTGTATAAGTGGGGAGGGGGAAAAGGGGCAGAGGGGGAAGGGATATAAAGGGGGTGTATAAGTGGGGAGGGGGGAAAGGGGCAGAGGGGGGAAGGAGATATAAAGGGGGGTGTATAAGTGGGGAGAGGGTCTGCTACCTTCAAGGCGAAGCCGTTGGCATAGCTGCCCTCGGGGCACATCTCCACAGGCCCCCACGCCCCCCACGGGGCCCCGTTGGGCACCACAATGACCTGGTTGTAGGGCCGGGAGGGGGGCACCTTGGCCTGGCCCCCCAACACGGCCCCCGGGGCCAGCAGCAGGCAGAGCAGTATGCCGAGCTGCATCGCGGCCGGACTCGGGGTCTGCGGCCTGGGCCCCGAGGGGGCGTTTGTACCCGGCTTGTCCCTGGGCCGACGCCAACGCAAATGGGGCCTTATCTCCCCGGGACGGGGTCACCGTGACCCGGGCCGGCCTGTCCCCCCCGCCCCCTTTGCACTATGGACCCGGTGTCCCCACTGCCCCTCACTCCCGACCCGCAGCCCCTGCTAGCCCGGCCCTGCCCCCCCCAGCTCTGCCAGTGCCCCTCACTCCCGACCCGCAGCCCCCGCTAGCCCAGCCCTGCCCCCCCACCAGCCCTGCCGGCGCCCCTCACTCCCGACCCGCAGCCCCCCCAGCTCTGCCAGTGCCCCTCACTCCCGACCCGCAGCCCCTGCTAGCCCAGCCCTGCCCCCCCACCAGCCCTGCCGGCGCCCCTCACTCCCGACCCGCAGCCCCCTTCCTCAATGGTTCTAGACAAGCCTGTCGCTCTGATCGGGGGACGGGGTCTGATATGAACTGCGCCGGCTGTTGTTACAGTCCTGGGGGGCTGAGATGGGGCGATTGCCGGTTGAGGGACAGGGGGTAAAGGTGCCCACGTGAACCAGGTGCCCAGAGAGGAGACCTGTGTGGCTAACGGATATGAACAGCTGGGATCTCCACTCGAAGGGGGGCTGAGGTGTGGGGGGGTGAGGTGTGTGGGGGGGGAAGTGGGGCGGTGAGGTGAATAAGGGGGGGGGGGATATGGGGAGAGAGGAGGGGGAATTGCCTTGGGGAAGTCGAGGGGCCGAGGGGCCCGGGGGGGGGGGTCGGGGTGCACAGTGTGGGGGGAGAGGGGCCGGGAGGGTGACACACAGCAACAGAGACGAGCGGGGGTGGGGGGGAGAG
>NW_020683759.1:0-6716 GCF_002925995.2 Terrapene triunguis
GTGGGGAGAGGGATCGGAGCAGTCAGGGGACAGGGAGCAGAGGGGTTTAGATGGGTCGGGAGTTCTGGGGGGGGCTGTCAGTGGGTGGGGAGTGGTTGGATGGGGCGTGGGAGTCCCAGGCGTCTGTCTGGGGGTGGGGGTGTGGATAAGGGTTGGGGCAGTCAGGGTACAGGTAGGGGGTAGAGTCCTAGGGGGCCAGTTAGGATGGGGGGAGGGTCTCTGGAGGGGGCAGTCAGGGGACAAGAGGCAGGGAGGCTTAGGTAGGGGGTGGAGTCCTGGGGGGCAGTTAGGGGCAGGGGTCCCAGGAGGGGGCAGTCAGGGGACAAGGAGCGGGGGGAGGGTTGGGGGTTCTGAGGGGGGAAGTGGGAGGGGCAGGGGCGGGGCTAGGGCAGGACAGGGATGGGGCTCCTCCCGTCCTCTTTTTTGCTTGCTGGATTATGGTAACCCTAGTTTCTCTGAGCAGAGTGTAATAGCCTGCACTTTCGTCAGCAAGTCTCTGGTTACAGCCTTTGACCAGTTCACATGAACTGATCTCGCTTCCTAAGATAACTGTGCTGCAACTGGCACATGTAATTGGAGGAAAGAGTAAACAAAGACTGCATAGTAACTGTTTTCTTTGGGTGTTCCTTCTTCACCAGCACACAGCGAAAGATAAAACCCACAGGCTTACAACTTCCATACGGTTTCTAGAGCGACTTCAGGGATCTTAACCAGCTCCGATAAATCAAAAGTTTAACAGCTGCAGGTCTCAGGGGCCTCATGCAGGCAGTACAAGAAGAGGCCCTGACTGAGGGCTTCTTTTCCTATGAAGGTGCAAACCCCTGGAGATTCACATACACAGCAATCAGCAAGTGGCTGTCCTCCAGCTTCCCTCCCCTTAAGAATGGTAGGGAATATCTGTGGAGCTAGGAGCATAGGGGCCTCTGTGACTGGCTCTGCTTCATTCAGGTTGCTGTTTGTCCTCCCACAGAAGGCTGATAAATAGTGCTTCACTCCCCATGGGGCAGACAGTCCCTTACTCTGTTCTACTCCTCTGTGCCTGGTGAATGATGTATCACAGCAGGCTCAGAGTGCAGTGGTTTCAGATCTGGCTGGGTGCAAGTGGGAGAAGGCATAGGATGTGGGGTGGGGGTGTTCCAGTAGGAGTTTTCAGCAACTAGCTGGGGCCCAGTGATGTAAAGCCTGCTGAGGGATCTTCCATACAGTGTGTTGCACTTCCATTGCAACCTGTTAGACCTAGTGATGAAAGTGCCACCCATGAATAAGCTCCAGATGGTACAGTCCCTTTTCTGAACAATATTGTCCCAGTACTCCAGTCCCTGGCTCCCTCTCCAATACTGCATCCGATTTAAAGCCCTGCCCCAAGTCATGAGGCCCTCATTAATCTGGGCCCAGGGATTGCCCCTTTCTCAGTCATCTTGATCTACCATGGTAGCTCCTGGGGTCACAGCTGGGTGAGAGAGAGTCACAAGGGCTTGGAATCCAGTATCCTTGGCAGTTGGAACATGGCTGTGGAACTCCATTCCACCAGATACCAGACTGCCTATAGAGCTCTCCTTCCTCAGAATGAAATGTAAGGCCTTCCTCTCTACATTAGCTTCCCCCCCACAGCTACCCTAAGCATGGCAGGAAAACACTTTCTCATACACAGCACACGCTCCTGGCATGATGGAAAAAGACTGACTTGGTCATGGAGAGATACTGACTGTCAGCTTACTTCATGGAAGTGTGCAAGTGCTCAAACACTGTGGGGATGGCATATTAGAAAAGCCTGGATGGATGAATGGGACTGTAAACATTTACCAGATGCTCACTAGGGAAAAGATTAAATGCTCTAGGTAGAGGTAGATCTGAAAGGGTGTGGAAGTCAAATCCTGAAGGCTTTAATCAGTATGTATTGAAGTTTTGCCTCGGTAACGACTGAGTCCAACCTAAGGAAGGAGTTTAGGATTTTGCCAAAGAGATAAGATTATGAATGTATAGCTGATCTAGTCATCTGACTGGCACACCATCCCAAAGAGCTTCAGAGTTAAATTTCAAAGTACAAACAGAAAAGCAATAAAATATTAGGAGATATGTGTTGTTTTCCTATAAAGTGCTTCATTAAAAAACCAGAGAGATTAACAGTTTGTCATCACTTTGTTCATTCTGCCAGTTTGTTCTACAGCTTCTCCCACCCTGGGTCTGCCTTGTCTATTTAGATCGTAAGTTCTTCGGTGCAAGGAATCTCAACCAGCACTTTCAGACAGTAGTGTGATTTTCAAATTGGTAGTGTCCCTTTAATATCACAATGTTAAAAATATACCATATGCTATGCATGTGTGTGTATACATAGATAGGCACACACCGTATACAGAACCACTAAGAAGTGCCTATAACACACCTAAGTAACTGAGCAACTTTGTATATTGTAAACCTTTCTCCCTTCACTATATTCTACCCCACTATTCATTGCTTTCACCCACTGCATCACATCTATTGGATTCTAAGCTCTCCAGGGTAGGGACTGTGTCTGTTTTGTTTGTAAATAAAGTGTCTAGCAGACTTTAGGTGCTGTTTGAATAATAAATAAGAAAGCCTTCTAGAAATAATCATAGAATATTTAGCAAGAAATCTGCATTTCTAAATATAGTAGACCACACTTGCTGATTTCCAGTGTTCTATCACAAAATCTACAGATCTCCTCCCTTTACCAAAGTATACTGTACTGTTTCTACATATTCAGTAAAATTCTTCCTCCTGCTCAAATCTAAATATTAGCGTCCCTGCATGTCAGGGAACTCTGGAGAAAATGAAAGGAATAAAACTGAAACACCCTGTGACGGGTTGGATCACAGAAACCCCCTTGGGATCTGCCTCCTGATGTGCAAAGACTACCTCTGCTCCTGTTTTCCCTGCCAGCTCAGGACTCCAGCACCCTGTCTTGCTGAGCCAGACACTCCCGTCTGCTCCAACACAGACCCAGGGTCTGAATCACTTGTCCCAAAGCTGCAAGTTTACCTGAAAACAGCTCACAGAAGTGTGCTTGTCTTTAGCACTCAGATGCTCAACTCCCAATGGGGTCTAAACCCAAATAAATCCGTTTTACCCTGTGTCACGGAGTATGGGGGGACTCAGGGCCCTGCACCCCCGGCGTCCTGCGATTCACCATGACTCTCAGCCAGCCAGTAAAGCAGAAGGTTTATTTAGACGACAGGAATACAGTCCAAGACAGGCCTTGCAGGCACAGACAACAGGACCCCCTCAGTTAGGTCCATCTTGGGGTCCTTGGGCACCCCAACCCACCTCCTGGGGGTCAGAGCCCTCCCTGCCTTCCAGCCACCTCACCAGCCAGCTTCCCAGACTCTCCTTCAGCGACCCCACCCCCAGCCTTTATTCAGTCTCTCTGGGCAAAGGTGTCACCTGGTCCCAGCCCCCTCCTGGGTTCTCATGTTACAGGCTCAGGTATTTCCAGTCAGTCTCCCATCCCCCAATGCCGGCTATCCCAGCCACACTCCCCTGTCAGCATTCACAGACCACAGTAAGAACAGACCCAGTTCGTCACATCTCCCCCCTTCGAGACCGAACTGAGCGGGGTCACTTCAGCCAGTGACCCGGGGAAGTTTGAACCTACCCCCGTTCCCATGGATGCCCCAGCATCCCTCCCATTCCTTGGTGAGAATTACACCAGGCCCCTCCAGTTTCACGCCCCCCCTTAGGTCGGGGGTGCTCGATGGCACTCGTAGTTCGCACGTGGGAAGGTTTATGCGGCCCGTGCCCTTTTCCTACCCCAATACCCCTGGGGTTCCAACTGGGCTGGGGTCTTCTCCCAGCACTCCAGTCTGGAGGTCTGTGCTTCGGGCTCTCTTGGTTCAGAGCCCCCCTTTTAACCTTGGCCACCCTTTGGAAAGGCTCCTCTATGCTGGGCAAGGGTCCTAAAGCCGTTTTCCCCTTGTCCCGGGCCTTCCTCCCCCTCTGACAGGGGTCACAGGATTGGCAGTACTGCTGGACAGTAACAAAGACCCCAGGCCAGTAAAAGCTCCGTAGCAGCCTCTGCTGGGTACGCCAGGTTCCCTGGTGCCCTGAGAGGGGAATGTCATGGGCCCGGTGCAGCAGCTGGCGGCGATACTTCTGGGGTACCACCAGCTGTCTCCTGATCCCCCCTGACTCCATCTTCCCTGGGGGAGCCCATTCTCGGTACAGGAACCCCTTCTCCCACAGGAACCTTTTCTGGCCACCTCTCCCCATGGTCTGTACCGCACCGAGGTCGGCCAGGTCCCTTATCTTCCGCAAGGAGGGATCTTTCTGCACCTCGGCCTGGAACTCAGCAGCTGGGACAGGGATGGCCACCTGCTCTCTCTCGCCGGCTGGGTCTGAAGCCGCAGCCTCCCTGAGCCGTGTCCCTGGGCGTTCCCTCCCCACCAGGTTAGGGTCCTGCGCCTCGGGCAAGGCACCCTCCCCAAGGTCAGGGCGCAGTGCTCCTCGCCGGCTCTGACTGCGGGTCACAACCAGTGCATTCTGGGGGTTGCTTGGCCAGTCCTCCAGGTCCCCCCCCATCAACACCTCAGTGGGCAAATACGGGTGTACCCCCACGTCCTTGGGGCCCTCCTTGGGCCCCCACTTCAGGCGTACCCTCGCCACAGGTACCTTGAATGGGGTCCCACCCACCCCCGTCAGAGTCAGGAAGGTGTTGGGCACCATCCGATCTGAGGCCACCACCTCGGGCCGGACCAGTGTTACCTCTGCGCCCGTATCCCAGTATCCATCGACCTTCCTCCCATCCACCTCCAGGGGAACAAGGTACTCTCTCCGGAGGGACCGCCCTGCGCCCACCGTATAAACCAAAAACCCCGAGTCTAGAGCATCCAGCCCCCCAGAGGAGCTGGCCTGGAGCTCTCCTTCCTCCTTAGCAGGTGGTATTCTGCCAGCCCCCCTTCCCTGGGAGTGCCGCCTCTCGCCCGGCTGGGTCTCTACCCAGTCAACCCTCGGTGGGTCTGGTCTGCTCAGTCTGTCCCTGAGTCTGGGGCACTGGGCCCGTAGGTGACCCCTCTGGTCACAGTGATAGCAGACCATGTCCCATGTGTCCCCTCGAGCC
Organism: Terrapene triunguis; assembly: GCF_002925995.2. Taxonomy (NCBI): domain Eukaryota; kingdom Metazoa; phylum Chordata; order Testudines; family Emydidae; genus Terrapene; species Terrapene triunguis. The sequence continues at coordinate 5,075 of NW_020683759.1, forward strand.
GGTCGGTTGTCCCTGACCCTGGGCATTCCCCATGGGAGGGGATTCCCCACATTCCCCTTTTGGGAGGTACCTGGGTGACTCTCTCTCTGCATCGCGGCGGGCCTGCTCCTTTGGGACTCCTCCCTGCCAGCCCCTGCCCGGCTCTTCACGAACTCATCGGCCAGCCGGCCTGCATGTCGCGGGTTCTCTGGTTTTTTGTCCACCAACCACAGCCTCAGGTCGGATGGGCACCGCTCATACAGTTGCTCCAATACCAGCAGTTTAACCAGGTCCTCCTTTGTCTGGGCCCCATCAGCCCACTTGCTGGCGTATCCCTCCATGCGTACGGCTAGTTGCAGATATGAGATCTCAGGGGTTTTATCCTGACTCCGGAACCTTTCCCGGTACATCTCAGGAGTCAGCCCAAACTCACGTAGCAGGGCCTTTTTGAAGAGTTCATAGTCCCCTTTCTCCGCCTCGTCCAGTTGGCGGTACAATGCCACGGATTTGGGGTCCAGTAAGGGGGTGAGAACCCGGAGTCTGTCCGCAGGATCAACCTGGTGCAGCTCGCAGGCCGTCTCAAAGGCATCCAGGAAGTCATCCATGTCCTCCCCCTCCTTACGTGGGGCCAGGATGCACTTATCAAAGCTCCGTGCGGTCCTGGGTCCCCCCTCACTCATCGCAGCCGGGGTCGCGCGGTCCTTCAGCCTCGCCAGCTCCAGTTCCTGCTGACGCTGTCTCTCATTCTCCTCCCGTTCCTGCTGACGCTGTCTTTCTTCATGCTGCCTCTGTCTCTCATTCTCCTCCCGTTCATGACGCCTCTGTCTCTCTTCATGCTGTCTCTGGTGTTCACGATCCTTCAGCTCTCTCAGTTTTAGCTCTATCTCCCATTCCAGCTCATTCCGCTCCACGGATGCCGCGCGTGGCCGGGAGGATCCCCTGCTGGCCGGCGAGCGTGGCCGGGAGGATCCCCTGCTGGCCGGGGGGGTCACTGCGCCCTCGGTATTTGCTGGGCTCCTCCCCACCCTTCCCCTAGGCATAGGAAGGAGGGGTCTCGGGAAGCCCTCAGCAGCCGGCTGACCACTCCCAGCTGGGACAGACTCTGGGGCCTGCGCTGCATCTGCCAGGCTGCTTCCCTCAGAGACAGGGATCAGTTCATTCGCGCGATCTTGCTTCTCCAGCTGGGCAATGAGCTGTTCTTTGGTGAGCTTCCCAATGCGCACCCCCCTCTGCTTGCACAGCTCCACCAGGTCACTCTTAAGCCGCTTGGCATACATCTTCCTGCTGGCCACTCACAGGCCTGTGTGCTCACCGCTCCCCACAGTTTCCAGGGAGACCCCTAGTGTGCCAGCCCTTCTCGAGGTCACCACCTCTCTGCCAGGGTCGAGCTGCAGACTCCTCCGCCCCTGGGACCACTCGCTGCGATCCCCCGGGGGACCCTGTTACTGCAACAGTCCTTCTCGCTGGTCACACACTCCCAGGGGTGATAACCGTCTCTCTCTGACTCCTCAGCACGCCTGGTCCCCGTCAATCCCCCTTCGTTTTACTTCTCCCCAGTCACTTACTGCAGGACGCGCCGTCCACGGGGTGCAGTAGATCCCACCGCTGCCACCAGTTGTCACGGAGTATGGGGGGACTCAGGGCCCTGCACCCCCGGCGTCCT
>NW_020683760.1:0-1794 GCF_002925995.2 Terrapene triunguis
CAGTTTTCCAACAACCCCGCCCCCCCAGAAACTGTTGATGGAAACAGTTTTTTTATGAGAATTTCCATTGAGTCAAAATAAAATCTTTGAGAAAATTGTTGTGACCAGCTCTAAGGCCGATCCTTTGAAAGGCTGGGGGCTTCGCAGTGATGGTGGAGCAGAAAATGACATGCTGGAGTCGTGATGTGACCCCTCAAACATGCTTCAGACATGGAACTTTCCATTCCCACCCTACCCACCACAACCGATTTGGGTGTCTGATTGCACCAGTGTAGCTGGAGGGGAAAGTGTCCCAGGGTGTGTCTAAATTGCAGTGGGAGGTGTAATTTCCAGATCTGACAGACACTCACATGCTAGCTTTGATCAAGAGCTAGTGCGCTAAAAAGAGAAGTGTAGCTGTTGCAGTACGGATGGGGGGTTGGGACCCTACATATGTACTTGGGAGGCTAGCCTGTCATGCCCTCACTGCTACACTTCTATTTTTAGCACACTAGCTTGATCACAGGTAGTGTAGTGTACATACATCTACCCAAGCTGGAAATTACACCTCCAGCTGCAGTGTTGACCTACCCTCAGAGATGGAAGCATCAGGCTGGTATTGATGCATTATATCTATGTTAATCAGTTGTACTCACACCACCCAGGACATGCAAGGGTACTGGACTCAGGTTACTCTGTCATGGCTGAGACCCTTCCAGCAGCGGTGGAGACAGTTCGAAAGTATTTCCCAGAGACATGGATTTGGGATTTAGTGCCTTTGACGTGAGTAGCTGGTTGTTGCTGTTTTAACATTCCCTTATTTTTTGTGATGATAATATGAATTCCTGATGGTTACTGAGCCTCTTTCATCATCCCAAAGTGCTTTTCAAACTCTGTGTATGCAGAAATCACTTAGCCACCTGTGGGCTGTTCCCCAATGGCAGATGTTTACAGTGCAGAACAACACTGCACAAACATCTAGAAAGGAAAGTGAAAAAGAGCCCCATTTCCAATTGAAATTGCAGGGGGAATCTAAGCATTTGGATTGTAATGACCCAGGGTGAGCCTCCCTCTTCTTCTTAAAAGGGTTGTGGGGTCTTTAATTATCACAAGTTGTCAAAATATCAGCTGCATGTGTTATCTGAAAGACAGCACCTCCTCTGGCACAACACCTCCCAGCACAATGGGCTCAGTGCTAATTCAGAGGGGAGAGCACCCCCTACTGAGTCCCCACATCACTCCCTGAAGCACTGCATCATACTCGAGCATTGAGCTCAGTGTGGACTCTGAGGGGAGAGCATTATCTACTGAGTTCCTCACATCACTCCCTGGAATACTTGGGTTTTCCTTCAGTGTCTGACCAGGCTGTGATCACGATCCTATCTCTCTTTTTGTCACCAGCTCCAACGGAAGTGCTGAATTGCCCTTGACAATCCCTGATACCATCACAGAATGGAAAGCTAATGCATTCTGCACCTCAAGTGACACTGGCTTTGGCCTGTCCCCAACCGTGTCCCTCAGAGCCTTCCAACCCTTCTTCGTGGAGCTCACCCTGCCCTACTCCGTGGTGCGTGGTGAGGCCTTCACGCTAAAGGCCACTGTCTTCAATTACCTGACCCGCTGCATCAGGGTAAGAGACACTCACACCATCCCCGTGCAACCAAACCCACAGGCCACACTTCTCTGCTTCACAAACTCCTGTGTCTGTAGCTCTTTTTAGCCTTCGGTCTCCCTGCAGCCCCTGTCCTCCCCAAACACCTGTGCACCCAAGCCTCTATGCTCCTGTAACTCCCAAGCACCCCAAAGCCCTGTAAC
>NW_020683761.1:0-2801 GCF_002925995.2 Terrapene triunguis
GTCTTGGAGAGAGAGTTTTATCTCTTGCAAGTGTAGCAAGAACAACATCTTTCCCTGGGGTGCTCTGGACCCCATTGGGCACCCCACTTTCTGTTTCCAAAGGGTCAACTGGATGGACCCCCTCATCCCGGAGACCTGACCCCCAGGTTTCCCTTAAAACCTGATCCACAGGAGAGGGGACTGGCCTTTTGAATGCAGACTTTTCACCCTCCTCCTGGGAAAGCCCCTCCCTACAAAAGGTGGGCCCCCCCCGACCTTCCATTTGGGCTTCCCTCTTTGGGCTCCCCTCTGGGTCCGACACTCTTGTGTCCCCCAAAAGGGAAGGTGATCCTGCCCCAGCTGTGGGCTCGCAGCTACCAGCCACGACAGACCTCTTACTGGCCAGCAAAATCCCCCCCCCCCCTTCACTCGGGTTGGGCTGGCACCCAGCTACAGAGTCCTTGGGGCCTGTTCCCACTACAGCGGTCCCCAGGACCCCAACTTCCACCTTTGGGACACACGCCTCTGTGCACCCCAGGGCAGGCCCTGCCCCCTGCTGACCTGCAACTTTCTGGCAGTCAGCAGCTGTGGTGGCCTCCTTGCTACAAGGTGGTACATCCCCCTCCCCCGGGGAGATGATTACGGGACAGGAGCTAGCTTTATCCAGCTCCTCCCTCTTGAACTTCCCTGGAGCCCCGGGGCCATAGGAACCAGCCACAACCAGCCCTGCCCCCGAAGCTGCATCCTTTACTGCTGCAGAGGAATCTAAGAGACACTCTCCTATTCCCCCAGCAGTTGCTGTGACTTCACCCCCCCCCTCTGGGGCTTTTAGCACAAGATTCCTTCTCACTGCTAACCAACCCCGGGACAGATTCTGCCACACTAAAGAAATCATTCCCCAGTAGGAACGGTGCAAAATTGTGTGCCACCGTTGCAACAGTCAGCTCAGCCTGCAAATCCTGAGTTTGCATGTGTACTTTAGCTAAAGGTGCAAGGACTTTGTAACCCCCTACCAGCTCTAATTCTGCCATTTTACCTGGCAACAAATCCTTTTCCTGGATCAGGTCCCTCCTGACCACAGAAATCTCAGCACCCGTGTCCCTTAATCCAAGAAGCATTTGACCATTTAATCTAACAGCATGCATATGCTCATTGCTTGGTTGTGTGGAGGCAAGCTTTACAAATCCCGTGTGGAAAGAGGCCACAGCCTGGCTCTGAGAAGCCCCAGCTTCATGTGTTACTTGTTGCCTGCTTCCACTCAGCAAGGGACACTTATTCCTCAGGTGCTCAGTGGATTTACAATGATAGCACCTCTTGGGCTCCTCTGCTTGCACAGGAAATTTGGGACGAGTACCAGGGGAATGGGGAGGTGACCGCCCAGCCTCCTTTTTCCCAGACCCAGGGGTAAAACGGTGATTCTGCTTTCCCCCAACCCTATACCCCTCCGCCAGTGGTTTATGTTTGATTGCAGCTTGTGCTTGCTCATAAGAGTCAGCATACTCAGCTAATTCACCCACTGCATTTACCTTTTTGTCCCACAAATACTGTTTTACCTCATCACTGCACATATTCAGGAAGTGTTCCTGAGTGACCAGATTACACATCCCTTCAAAGCTGGTAATGCCTCTCCCCCGCACCCATTTATCTACCAAATCTCTCATTTCATTGGCATAAGCCACATTACTTAATCCAGATCCCCTCTTAAGGTTCCTGAATTTAACCCTGTAGGTTTCAGGTGTAACCTGAAACTGTTTCAAAACCAGTTCCTTAAATTTACCATAGTTTGAAGCATCATCAATAGGCATCTTATTGAATATGTCCAGAGCTCTGCCAGTCAATTTTGCTATCAATGTGGTCATCTTCTGATCTTCAGGGATGGCATGGAGGGTGCACAGTCTCTCAAAGGTGATGAAATATTCGGCGATATCGCTGGACTCGTCATACTGTGGACATAGTCGCTCCCATTTGTGGATTTTTGGGGAAGTGGAGCCAGCAGGGGGAGGGTTTTGTCTCCTCGACTCCGTAACAGTCAGTTCATGTTTCTGGGCCTCCCTCTGGGCCTCCATAGCCCTCTCCTGGGCAGCTGCCTCTGCCCTCGCTGCCGCCGCTCGCTCCCTCGCTGCCTCCACCTCCATAGCTCTCTTGTGGGCAGCTGCCTCTGCCTCCATAGCTCTCTTGTGGGCAGCCTCTTCCCTTGCATGTTCTGCCTCCCTGGCACTAATTTCTAATTGTCTTAGTTCCAGCCGTCTCTTATGTTCATTTTCTTTCTCTTTTGCTACCAGCCTGGCCAGCTTTAGTTTATTAGCAGCGTCACTAGTACTCATTGTCCTGCTTTCTTGTGCTGGGCTACAATCCCTCTGCAGTTCACTGAAACTGAGATCACTAGTACTCATTTTCCTGCTTTCTTGTGCTGGGCCACAACCCCTCTGCAGTTCACTGAAACTGAGATGCACTCAGCTCAGGGGATTCTTAGTTAACCAAGACTTTCACAGTGCCCAGCATTCAGCTTTTCTGGGCAATTTGTACCCTGTGCAGTTTTAGTTTCTTCTGATCTTCCGTCTTACTTATTTTGCTTCCTTTTCTGTCCCTACTTCCCTTTCCCGAAATAAGCAAACAGAAAATAACAAACCAGTAACCACTTTGTCTGTTCTCCAGCCACCACACTTAAAACTCACTTAAAATCACTACCAGTATCTCAAAGCAATCAGCTGTGCACAGATCCTGCTCGACTACGCCACTGTGACGGGTTGGATCACAGAAACCCCCTTGGGAGCTGCCACCCGATGTGCCAAGACTACCCCTGCTTCTGTTTTCCCTGCCAG
>NW_020683762.1:0-1937 GCF_002925995.2 Terrapene triunguis
GGTTTTACCCCTGCCCTGCCATAGGGGGTTCCAAAGAGGATGGAGCTCGGCTGTTCTCAGTGGTGGCAGATGTCAGAACAAAGAGCAGTGGTCTCAAGTTGCAGTGGGGGGGAGGTCTAGGTTGGATATTAGGAAACACTATTTCACTAGGAGGGTGGTGAAGCACTGGAATGGGTTACCTAGGGAGGTGGCGGAATCTCCATCCTTAGAGGTTTTTAAGGCCCGGCAGCCACACTGCCTGGATAGAGAGGAATTGTTAACTCCTGCTCTGACGTGTGAAACTCTGGGTGATTGTTTAGAGCAAGTGATGCATGCAGCTCTTTACAGGGATTTCTGGCTACAGATTGCATCAGGTGCACCTAGGATCCCATGGGTCAACACGTCACAGTCCACAGAACCCTATAAATACTGGGACACTCTGTCTCCTCCTCCATCTCGGTCTGTCTGGTGCATCTTCTCTGCAGTGACACTGAGATCCCAGCCGACGTTCAGCCATGAAGTGCCTCTACCTGCTCTGTGTTGTTGCCCTCCTCCTCTTCCATGCTGGTCCAGGTGAGAGATAAAATAACCTGTAGGGATTATTATTACTATGTAGGTTTCATGTTGCAGTAGCACCAAGAAGCTGCAACAAAGACATTCAATCCTTTAGTTTGAATTAAAGGAAAACTCCACCCAGTGTCTCAGCCCTGAATTCCCACTGCTCACAGCTTTCTCAGCATTGTGTGTGTTGGAAAATGAAGGTTGCGGTTGCACGTGGCTTTGGTGAGTTCATTGCTCCGAATGAACACCTGTCTAGCTGAAAAAGAGAGACTCCATCTCTGGCATTACCAGGACAGAGCCTAAGCCAGTCTCAAAGCTAATCTCCAAGTACTTTTAGTCCCCAGTTCTGGGAACAATTATGTCCTTAACTAAGGGTACGTCTATACCCAGCCGCTAGTTCGGCGGCTGGCAATCGAACTTCTGGGTTCGACTTATCGCGTCTTGTCTGCACGCGATAAGTCGAACCCGGAAGTGCTCGCCGTCGACTGCGGTACTCCAGCTCGACGAGAGGAGTACCTCGGAGTCGACGGGGGAGCCTGCCTGCCGCGTGTAGACCGAGGTAAGATCGAACTAAGGTACTTCGAACTTCAGCTACGTTATTCACGTAGCTGAAGTTGCGTACCTTAGTTCGATTTGGGGGGTTAGTGTAGACCAAGCCTTACTCACAAGCTGATTTAAGCTTCATGGCCTGACATTTAGGACCCGATCCTCAGCTCGTGTTGAACGGTCTTTGAACTCATGGAGCTACACCAGGTTACTCCACCTGAGGAATTTACCTAATATATTTGTAAGATAAGATCTAAAGTACACGGTTCTATGCTGTATTGAATTTGTTCTGTTGCTACAGTGTTCGGCTGTCAGAGTTGACTAGGTGTTTCTGTGAATGTCTGTTAAACATTGCAAAGTTTTAATACAAAAGAAAATGTTAAAATAAGAAAGAAACCCCCCTTTCTAAATGATTCCACACTCTCACATAGAAAATACAGGATGGGGGCTTTTAAATCAGTCTGGTTTTTTGTACACAAGCAAATGCAATACATTGCCTCAGGCCCAGTCTACACTAAAAAAGTTAGGTTGACCCAGCTTCATCACTCAGGGGGGTGCGAAATCCATGCCCCTGAGTGATGTAGTTAATCCAACCTAACCCCTAGTGTAGACAGGACTAGGTCGGTGGAAGAATTCTTCCGTCGACCTCGCTACAGCCTCCTGGAGAGATGGATTAGCTATGCCACTGGGAGAACGCTCCGGTCGGCATAGGCAGTCTCTATACTGAAGCACCCGGTGGCTCAGCTGCAGCTATGCCACTGCAGCGTTTCAAGTGTAGACAAGCCCTAAGATTGAGTGTACAGTCAGGAGCCTAATTGTATTAACGAGGTACTGGGGGTGCTGTCTCTCCC
>NW_020683763.1:0-11406 GCF_002925995.2 Terrapene triunguis
TTCTGTGCTGCTATTGGAGGCCTTCAGAGCTGTGCACATCGCCAGCGACTACTCTGCCTTTAGAGCTGGGTGGTGATATATGTGCTTTTGATGGTGGGGGCGTAAATGACCACAGACACCAAGGTGGGGGCGGCAATGAAACACATCTGAGAACCACTAGTCTACACTCTTATGGGCACAACGTTTATAAAATGATAAATCTTCTCCAAAGTATGTCTTGTGAGGTATCATGGGAAAAGTCATCATCTGCTGAATATTATTGTCCCATTAAAATGTGTCTATCAGCACTGTCCATGGAGCTCTGAGAGTTTGCTGTATGTTTGTTACATGCTGTAAAGCTGGAAAACGCCCACAGACGAGCTCCTCAGAGACAATGTCACCTGCACACCAGCTAGGTGCTACGTGGCCAGTAATTGCTTAGCCGGCCATTCACCAGCTGTGCAGCTGGGAACAAGAGAGTTACAATTCACCAGAAGGACGGCTGGACGCTCACTTAGGCCACAGACTGTCGCCTGCCCCCCGACTGGGGGATGAACCTCAAAGAGGAGAGTGGTATAAAAGCACAAGGAAGAATTGCCTCCATTTTTACCTCTCCTCTCCCATCTTTACAGAAGGCAACAAGATGGCTTGAAAGGCAACAGGGGCCTTGGAGTGGGGAGGACGGACCAAGATTGGAAGGAAATCCAGGCTGTGTACTAAAAACTATGAACTGCCTGCAACAGCAGGTGGGGTGAGAAAACGGGCTTGCTTCGTATTTTCCTTAGGCCTCGGCTACACTTGCAGATGTGCAGCGCTGAGAGTTAAACCTGACTTCGTACAGCTGAGTAGGGAAAGCGCTGCAGTCTGTCCACACTGACAGCTGCCCAGCGCACTGTCGTGGCCATATTTGCAGCATTTGCTGCGCCATTGGGAGCGATAGATTATGGGCAGCTATCCCACAGAGCACCTCTTCCCATTCTGGTACCGTGGGTTGTGGGAAGGAGGCGTGGGTGCGGGGGATTCTGGGTCCTGTCCCAACGCCCTGTTATGCATCGCTTTGCATACCAGAAATCCCTTTGTTTCCATCGACCTTTAGCGCCATCTTTCAACGGTTTCTGTGCAGCATGATCTGTCTGCGGGAAATGGAGCCCGAACTGGTGAGCCCTATGCTGACTTATCTCATCAGCACGTTACGTTTGGCGGTCGAACTATTCCTTAAGATCCAAAGTGACAGTGAGAGTGAGGAGTCCGACGATGCTATCGAGCCGCGTAACGCGTACGACACGAAATTGCTTGTGGCATCCACGAATATGCTCAGCACCGTGGAACCCCGCTTTTGGACTCGGGAAACAAGCACTGAGTGGTGGGATCACATCGTCATGGATGTCTGGGATGACGAGCAGTGGCTGCAGAACTTTCGGATGAGAAAAGCCGCTTTCATGGGACTGTGTGAGGGTCTCGCTCCCACCCTGCGGCTCAAGGACACGAGATTGAGAGCTGCCCTGCCAGTGGAGAAGTGGGTGGCTATTGCAACCTGGAAGCTGGCAACTCCAGACTGCTACCAGTCGGTCGCAAACCAGTTTGGAGTGGGAAAGTCGACCGTTGGAATCGTGTTGATGCAAGTTTGCAAGGCCATTAATCGCATCCTACTTAGAAGAACCGTGACTCTGGGTCACATGAAGGAAATAGTGGATGGCTTTGCACAAATGGGGTTCCCTAACTGTGGAGGGGCGATAAATGGAACGCACATTCCTATTCTGGGACCACCCCACCTAGGATCCGAGTACGTTAATCGGAAGGGGTATTTCTCTATGGTTCTCCAGGCGCTTGTGGATCACCGTGGGCGTTTCATTGACATTAACACAGGCTGGCCCGGAAAGGTGCATGACGCACGCATCTTTCAGAACACTTGGCTGTTCAGGAAGATGCAGGCCGGGACTTTTTTCCCAGAGCAGAAGATCACGGTGGGGAAGTCGAAATGCCCATTGTGATCCTTGGAGATCCCGCTTACCCGTTAATTCCATGGCTCATGAAACCCTACACAGGGAGCCTTGACAGCCGCAAAGAACGGTTCAACTACAGGCTGAGCCGGTGCCGAATGACTGTGGAGTGTGCCTTTGGCCATTTAAATGCCCGCTGATGATCTCTGTATGAGAAGCTCTACTTGGCCGAAAACAGCATCCCCGCGATCATATCCGCGTGCTGTGCCCTCCAGAATATTTGTGAAGGGAAGGGTGAAAGCTTCACTCAGGCATGGACCTCCGAGGTTGAACACCTGGAGGCTGAATTTGCACAGCCAGAGATCAGGGCTATTACAGGGGCCCAGCGCGGAGCTGCAAGGATTAGGGATGCCTTGAGGGAGCAATTTGAGGCTGAAAACCAGCAGTGATATCTGGTGCCCTGCACGGGAGTGAAGTGCAGTAGTTCCAATCTTTAGGAATCAGTGTCTGCTAAGCAGACAAGCAGACTTGCAGTGCCTGTTTATTTCCTGGGCTAAGGAGTCTTTTACTTTATGCAATAATAAAGAATGTTTTCAAAGCCAAAAAATCCATTTATTAAAAAGAAAACAAATTTATGTATTGAAAAGAAACAAGGGGGTGGAATGGGGAACGGTACAATCACAGATTCGCATATGTCCTGTCTGGTGTGCTGTGCAGTGAGTGCTGCACTTCAGGACAGCTATACTGCGTGGTGATGGGGGTTGAGTGCAGAGGGTAAGGGTCGTGGTTTTCAGGGCTGGGTGGTGAAGATACTGGTGTTGGAGGCAGCGGGTGATGTGAAGAACACGGAAGTTGGGGAAAGTGGGTTGGAGGTGACAGTGGGGCACAACAGAAAGAGTTTTGGGACAAGGGCTGTGGTGGAGGGGTGGCGTTTGCATTTCTGGTACTGCTCCTTCTGCATGGCTATGAGCTCCTGGATAGCGTCTGCTTGCCGCTCCAGGATGCTTATGAGCCGATCCGTGCTTTGCTGCCAATGCTCCGTGCTTTGCCGCCAGTGCGCTACGTTTTCCTGGTGGATCCTGCTTTCTCTCTCCCTCCAGTTCTGTGCTTTCTCATTCTCTTTAATAGATTGCCGCATCACTTCTTGCAGCATGTCTTCTTTGCTTTTTCGCGGTCTCTTCCTGAGTCTTTGCAGTCTCTGAGCAGGCGATAAGAGGGACGGCTGAGGTCTCAAGATTGATGCAGCTGTATAGGCAAAATGCAATATTTAACGGAGGCAGCATTGTTTATACCAGACAGTAGTGATTCCCCCCGCACTTAAGGAGTATAAAACACACAGGGTCTACACAATAGCATAATTTTCCCGTCTGAAACAGAGCACACATATCCCACGGGAGCCTCAAAATGGTGAGTAAGGGGGACTGATTGTTTCAGGGCTGGGCTGCACTGTCCTCTGGGTTTCTGTGCCTTGGGGAGAGCCAACAGCTTCAGGGGGCACCTACACTGAACATTGTCCAAACATTTTCCACAGGAGTTCGTCCTGGACGATATCTTGCTGCTGAGGGTGACCTGGGAAGCAAGGGAGGGTCTTCTACTGCAATGCAGCTTCTGCCCTGGCCCATATGCAGCTTGCCTGTCTGCAGCAATGGTCCCCCCGCCCCTCGCGGCACAGTGGCGTGGACACATTAGCCTGGCTGGGACAAGGACCACGGTGGCTCTCCTGATAAACCTGCGCAAGCGCATTGCACACGTTCTGGATGAGACATTCGAGGAGATTACCAAGGCCGATTACCGTGATGTGATAAACCCCATCAATGCACTATTCCGCATCTAGGCATGCATGCCTAACCCTCCTCTCCCAAAGAGCCCGCACCGAAAAAATTCCTTCCCGAAAAAAAACCCGCTTACCGGGAACCTGCTCTTCTGTTTGTCCTCCACCAAGTACCGGCCACTGCGACTGGCTACCTTCCTCCTGGCTCGAGAAGAGATCCTGGCTGCATGGCTCCAGGGATTCCGGGGTGTCTCCATCTGCCCCACCACCCTCACTCCCGTTTTCCTCCTCCACTCCCCCCCACCGGCTCTGAAGTGTCCATGGAGGTGCTCGGAGTGGAGGTGGGGTTAACCCCAAGTATCGCATCCAGCTCTTTGTAGAATCGGCAGGTCGCGGGGGGAGGACCCGAGCGGCCGTTTGCGTCGTGGACTTTGCGGTAGGCACTCCGCAGCTCCTTCACTTTAATCCTGCACTGCAGGGCGTCCCGGTCATGGCCCCTTTCCATCATGTCCCTTGATACCTTCCCGAAGGTATTGTAATTCCTTCAGCTGGAGCGCAGCTGGGACTGGACAGCTTCCTCCCCCCAAACACTGATGAGGTCCAACAACTCACCATTGCTCCATGCTGGGGCTCGCTTGGCGCATGGAGGCATGGTCACCTGGAAAGATTCGCTGACAGCACTCCACACCACGCCGGGCTGAGCAAACAGGACGGGGATTTTTAAAATTCCCGGGGAACGTAAAGGGTCGGTCACATGGTTGGTTACCTGAGGCCAGGGCAGTAGAGTTTGAACTGATGACCAGAGTGGCTAGAACAGGCATTGTGGGATACTGCCGAATACTTCTGGAGGCCAGTCACAGCGCATTGGGCGGCCACTCTGGCGCTGCAGCTATGCAGCGGCAGCGTAACACACGCTATTCCTCTCGGAGAGGTGAAGTACATGCAGCGCTGCAACCACAGAGATACAGCACTGCAAATGCCTTGCCAGTGTGGACGGGGAGTGAGTTACAGCGCTGGGGGTGGCTTTACAGTGCTGCAACTCGCAAGTGTACCAAAGCCTTAGATTGGTAAAATTTAGGATTTAAAATGCATGTTTTAATTTTATAGTTTTAACCGGTTCTGACCTTTTACATCTTTCTCCCTTGTAATCCCTGAAAACCCCCTTGCTCCAGTTAATAAACTGGTTTTAGTGTTTTGTCTGGACCTGTGTGTTTTCATTGAAGTGTTTGGGGGATTTGACTGGAGAGAACAAGGCTGTGGCCTAATCCGGCCCCTTTATGGGGGCACCCACTAATTATTGAGTTTGTCCATCACAGTGGACAGACTGAGCAGTCCAAGATGCACATTCCCGGGGTGCAAGGCTGGGAGTGGAAAACTGGCTGATGTTGCTCTGTCGTTTGGTACGTTCCTGAGTGTCTGGCTGGTCGCACTCAGTACAGTTCAGCCAGGAGTGACTTTGAAGGCTGGTGGCTGTGTGTGAGCAGGGCGTGGAGGGGTTTGTTGTTCACACAGGGAAGCAGCAGGGTGGATTTGATTTAAATCACTAGTCAGGAAGACTCGATTTAATCATGGTTTTCTACATTAAAATGTATTCTTGTTGGTTGTTATAATCTTAGTACATATTCTTCACAACCAGGGCCGGTGGAAGGATGTTTCGTGCCCTATGTGAAACTTCCACTTTGCGCCCCCCGTCCCCCAGCCCCTGCCCTGTGGTGCCCCCTCCCCGTGGCAGCTCCCCCCCGCCGCCTTGAGGCGCCCTCCCTGCAGCAGCTCCCCACCCTGAGGCGCCCCCCCTGTGGCAGCTCCCCACCATCCACCCTGAGGCACCCCCCCGCCCCAGCTCACCCCTGCCCCGCCTCCTCCCCGAGCACACCGCCGCTGCTTCACTTCTCCTGCCTCCCAGGCTTGCGGCGTCAATGAGCTTAGGCGCCACAAGCCTGGGAGGCGGGAGAAGTGAAGCAGCCACGGTGTGCTGGGGAGGAGGTGGGGTAGGGGTGAGCTGGGGCGGGGAGATCCTCTGCATGCCGCCCGCCCCTCCCCTTCCTGCAGACGCCCCTCTCCGTGCTCCACTGCCTCAGCTCCATTCGCCTAAATGCCAGCGGCGACCGGGGCAGCCGAAGATCCGGCTGCCGCGGTCGCTGCTGAAGAAAATGGTGCCCCCCAAATCCTGGCCCAGCCAGCTGAGACACCCAGATGTTTTGCACCAGTGCCAGTAGCCTGTGACCAGAGAGTCAGGTTAGAGCAAGGCCTTAGCCAGCCCAACGGGGAGAGAAGTTTTTCAAGTCTCAGATAGGCTGATCAGCCAGGACCCATGCCCGGGTTTGTCCTGCAGGGAGGCTGCAAGGGAGACTGAATGCTGACAGGAGAAGTTTCTACAGAGGACTGGGAGAAGCTGCCTGAGCCCAAGGGAGGTTGGTCCCCAGGGGGCAGGGTCTGGGGCAGAGGGGCTGCAGCATGGTGGGTTTATCACTAGGACCCAGGAGCAGCTGGGAGGCGGCTCTGGGGGGAGCGATCACTGGGGTCTGTCCCGGCAGCAGGAAGTGACTCGCAGCCGCTGCGGTGACTCTGTCTCCCAGGCTCCTGGCGAGATCCCCGAGCCCCGGCGGCTGGTGCTGGGAGCCCGGAGCCCTGGCTGCAGCCGGGAGAGGGGAATCTCCAGCAGGGCCCTTCCCGCTGCTCCCCAGGAGCCTCTCCCAGGGCAGAGCCCCCAGCCTGGCCACGGCCCCTTCCCGGCCCGGCCCCTACCCCAGGGGGGCCCCACTCGGAGGGAAGATAACAGACCCCCCCCATCACACCCAGGCTGTAGGGGAAAGGGGATAAAGAGGTGCAGGGCAGGGGGGTGGGCAGGTGATGCAGTTGCTGGATCAATTCTCCAAAGAGGATCGGGAGAATGTCACCTCATATGTCGATGACATATTTGTTTGTGGAGAGACTGAGGAGGTGCTGACTGAGTGGACTAAAAGGGTGTTGAGACTTATTCAGGGAACGGGTTTTAAGGCTAATTGAGAGAGAGCCCAATTAGTGCAACAGAGTGTGAATTATTTGGGGGTGACTCTAGGAGAGCAAGGAATTCAGGTAGATCAATAAAAGGTGACGACATTGCTGAAAAGAGTCCCGGGGCACGTTATAGTGGGTATTCACCCATGAAAGCTTATGCCCCAATACGTCTGTTAGTCTATAAGGTGCCACAGGACTCGTTGTTGCTTTTTACAGATCCACACTAACACGGCTACCCCTCTGATACTTGACATCATTGCTGAAATTACCCAGGCCAGCGGATTCTCGTGCATTGAGAGTAATGTTAGGAGGGTTAAACTATTTAAGGAAGCACATTTGGAATTTAGCCATTATAACTACACCCTTGTGGCATTGATTGAGAAAGAAAGTAGAATGGTAGTGGGGACCTGAACAAGAAAAAGTTTTTTGTGACTTAAAACAGGCTTAAAACTGTGTTGTTACCATATGTCCTGCTGACACAAGGAGAAGAGCATGAATGCCCACTTCTAGAAACTGAACCAAAGTTAGTTGAAGAAGCACCCCAGTAGATGAAGTGTTACGCCTTGGAGAAAAAGAGGTTTGGTTCACAGATGGTCGTTCATACCATGAAAGGTGTAAGCAATATATGGGTGATGCTGTGCAAGTTAATGGGGAGAATCTCTGGATCCATGGGCATGACTTCAGGTCAGGTAGCAGAGATCAGAGCTCTTAGGCAATGTCTACACTGGCACATTACAGCGCAGTAACTTGCTCTGTCAGGTGTGAAAAAAATCACCCTTCCCCAAGTGCAGCAAGTTTGTGCCCTGTAACGCGCCAGTGTAGACAGGCTCCCAGCGCTCGGAGCTATTCCCCTCGTCGAGGTGGATTACATAGAGTGTTGGGAGAGCTCTCACCCGAGCACTCGTGGGTGGCCACACTGTCAGATCAAAGCACTGCCACGGGAGCGCTTTGAGGTTTTTAATATAGACTTAGCCTTTGTGATCTGGTTAAACAGAAAAAATAATGTTGTACTTTGCCTTTATGTCTACAGACGCTCCCCGGCTTATGCAATCGTTCCGTTCCGGAAAGCCTGGCATAACTCAAATTTTGCATAAGTCGGAAACATATACCCATACGTTACGCAAAAATTTCGGTACTCGAGAATCCTATTTCTTGCTTATGGAACTTTTTTCCGTAAGTGTGAATTTGCGTAAGTCGGGTCTTGCGTAACCTGGGGAGCGTCTGTATGGATACAGATTTTGTGGTACAGGGACTGTTACACTGGATTTGGAAAAAGAACCATAGCTGAGGGTGGAAATTTGGTCCAAAAGGAAAACTGGAAATTTATCTATGATTAGTTGAAAGAACACCTGGAAAAATTAAAGGTAAGACATACTAAAAGTCATCCAAAGGGAGAAGGGGATGAAAAATATCAGAAAGATAAAGTGGCTTCTTTAGTTAAATTAGCAAAAAAAGGAACCTTTGGGGGTTATGGTAATTGCTAGAGCTCACGCCATAAAACAGGAGGCTGAACCTAAAGATGGGGAACCTGGAGTATGAAAGGGGGTTATGCAGTGAATAGGAAAACAGGAGAGGTAAAGTGGGTACCTGACAAACTTTAAAGAGAAGAGATCATTAACCTGTGTCACTCTATGGCCCACTGAGGAATAGGAAATACTCTCTTTTAAGGTAAAAACAGATTGGAATACGGCCTAAGGTGCGAGAGGACATAGAAAATTTAGTTAAAAACTGCATAAGATGTGCAGCAGACGGGAATAGACCACCGAATTTGGGACCCTTGTGACACCAAAGAATTATAGGGCCATGGAGTAGAATACAGGTTGATTATATTAAGACCCAAAGAGGGAATCCGTATTTATTAGCGATAGTAGATTCTTTTTCTGGCTGGGTGGAGGCAATTTCCACCAGGAATCATACTGCAGAGACCACTGCCAAGAAGTTGTGGAAAGTTCTGTTTAGTAGCTACGGGACTCCAAAAGTAATTGGTTCATATGATGGACCACATTTTATAGGAACAGTAATTATAAAAATATTAAAAGCTTTAGGAGTAAAGCAACAACTATATATCCCCTACCATCCTCAATCATCAGAGACAGTAGAAAGGATGGATCAGACTATCAAGCAAGCCCTTCGCAAAGTGGTGCAAGAAACTGGCAAAGGTTGGGACAATAAATTACCAGTGGTGTTGGCAGCCATCCGGAGCAGTGATCGATTGGATACTGACTACCAGCCTTATCAGATTCTCTTTGGAAGGTCTATGAGATTGTGGAACCCTTTATTATCAGGAGGAGTCTCTGTTGTCCTGGGCCTTTATCCGCAACTCCAAGTAGACAGTCCTGGGCAGGCCGCCAGGATCCAAGGGGTGCCATTTCCTCCAATCCTTACACAGTTTTAAAGCCGTCCCACTGGTGTCATTTCCTTTTTTGCCGATTCTTCATTTTTTCCCAAGGACATGACAAAATTGGGTTTTTAGAAACAGTTCTTTTTGACCAATTCACCCTTCAGTTCTCGCTTTGGTTGCCAAAATGCAAATCATGCACTCACGTCGAAACACACTCCAGCCACACTAGGTCGCAAACCTATAACATGTTACATGGATTATATATGTACATATCCAAACATTGCCTGTGTCTCCCAAGGGGGCTCAGTGACCCTATTCCCATCCTCTGGAATTGAATTATCCCTCAGCTGGCTGGCTGAGGTCTCTGGCTCTACCCAGCGCCCCCCTCACCTCCCCCTGGGAGCTCAGAGCTGTGCGGAGTCCCTCCCTGCCTCTGGTGGGGGCCCTATGAGACCAGCCAGAGCCAGGAGCAAAAGTTTGTAGCATGTGAGTGAGCAGGGCTGGGGGAGTCAGGCCCGGCAGGGGGGTTGAGCAAGGCTAGGAACAGGCTCTGGAGGCTGGGAAGGGGGGGGTGGAGCCGAGGTTGGTAGAGCCCGGCATGGGACTTTGTGGAGTGGAGGAGGAGGAACCGGGCTGGGGATGGCTGGGGCAAGCCAGGCTGGGAAGGGAAAAGAGCAAGCGGGGGGGTGTCTTTGACTCAGTGAGCTAGTAGCCATAGGTGCCAACTCAGTGAGTGCTCTGGGGCTGGAGCACACACGGGGAAAAATTGGAGGGTGCTCTGCACCCACCAGCAGCCAAGCTCCCTGCCCCAGCTCACCTCACCTCAGCCTCCTCCCCTGAGTGTGCAGCATCTCTGCTTCTCCTCTCAGCGCTTGCTGCCGCAAAACAGCTATTTCGTGGTGTAACAAGCTCCGGGAGGGAGGGGGAGGAGTGGCGTGCTCAGGGGAGGAGGCAGGGAAGAAGCGGGGCCGGGACAAGGATTTTGGGAAAGGGTTGGAATAGGGGCAGGAAGGGGGTGGAGTTGGGGCGGAGACTTTGGGGAAGGGGTTCGAATGGGTGTGGGGTGGGGTGGGGTGGGGTGGGGGGTCGAGCACCCACCGGCGCCAGCAGAAGTCGGCGCCTATTCTAGCAGGGAATGTGCTGCGACTTCCTGGGGAGCAGGCTGGTGCCCCCGGAGGGAGGATCTGTTCTGAGCTGCCCCACTCTGCATCTGCACCGCTCCTGCCTGTGCCCCCTGCCCTGCGGGCAACTCCCTGCAATCTCCTTTTCACTCTACCTCCCTCTGCTCTGAAGTTTAAGCACAGATGCAAGGATCCCCTTTGGCCTTTTCCCTCCCCTCCCTTCCCCAGCAGGGATCAGCAGCAGACGTAGGCTGGGAGGAGGGAGAGGTACACACATAACCTGACTGGGGAGGAGGGAAAGTTAAAGGAAAATAAAAGAAGGCAGCATTTGCTTTTCCTGCCCACAGGTTGGGGGGGATAGCTCAGTGGTTTGAGCATTGGCCTCCTAAATCCAGGGTTGTGAGTTCAATCCTTGAGGGGGCCATTTGGCACCAAAATTTGTCTGGGGATAGGTCCTGCTTTGAGCAGGGGGTTGGACTAGATGACCTCCTGAGGTCCATTCCAACCCTGATATTCTATGATTAACAATACGCCTGTGTCAACAGGAAACTGACACAAGAACAAAAGGAGGGGAATGTACCCATAGGCACCAACTTTTCCTGGTGCCAGTGGGTGCTCAACCCCCCTGGCCCAACCCCATTCCAATCCCTGTCCCAACTCCACCCCCTTCCTGCCCCTATTGGACTCCTTCCCCAAATCCACGCCCCCGTCCCACCTCTTCCCCAAGCACACCACATTCCCCCTCCTCCCCTTCCCTCCCAGCGCTTGCTGCCATGAAACAGCTGTTTTGTGGCAGCAAGAGCTGGGAGCTAGGGGGAGAAGCGGAGCTGCAGTGCGCTCAGGGGAGGAGGGAGAGGCCGAGCAGAGGTGGAGGTGAGCTGGGGCGGGGCAGGCCAGGGAACTGCCAGTGGGTGCAGAGCACCCACCAATTTTTCCCCATGAGTGCTCCAGCCCCAGAGCACCCACAGAGTCGGCGCCTATGGATCTACCTGGAGCAGAAAAGCAGCAATCAGGGCTGCAGAATGCAAGGGAGGGAGCAACCTCTTAGCTGGGGAAGAAGATGGACTCGCTCTTGACAAGGCTGGAGTAGCTGAACACTTTTATTTAGGGGACATGGTTGTTTCTTTCTTGAGGATCCAAGTATCTGCAGGTCTGTCTCTCCAGCTGGAAGCAATCTGAACAAGGGAGAGTTCTAAACAGTGTAGAGTCAAGTGGGACTTTAAAGGGCTCTTCAAGAATGCAGCACATGCTTCCTCA
>NW_020683764.1:0-1072 GCF_002925995.2 Terrapene triunguis
CCAGCAATGGCTGTGAGGGGAGAGCACCTCCTGCTGAGCCCCCAGCACAGCCTGTGGAACTGGGCTTTCTCTGAACACCCTGTCATAACTATAAAGGGAAGGGTAACAGCCCTCCTGTGTACAATACTATAAAATCCCTCCTGGCCAGAGACTCCAAAATCCTTTTACCTGTAAAGGGTTAAGAAGCTCAGGTAACCTGGCTGACACCTGATCCAAAGAACCAATAAGGGGACAAGATACTTTCAAATCTTGGTGGGGGGAAGGTTTTTGTTTGTGCTCTTTGTTTTTGGTGGTGGTTCGCTCTTGGGACTGAGAGGGACCAGACATCAATCCATGCTCTCCAAATCTTTCTGAACAAGTCTCTCATATTTCAAACTTGTAAGTAAACAGCCAGGCAAGGCGTGTTAGTTTTATCTTTGTTTTCTCAACTTGTAAATGTACCTTTTACTAGGGTGTTTACCTCTGTTTGCTGTAACTTTGAACCTAAGGCTAGAGGGGGTTCCTCTGGGCTCTTTAAGTTTGATTACCCTGTAAAGTTATTTTCCATCCTGATTTTACAGAGATGATTTTTACCTTTTTCTTTAATTAAAGGCCTTCTTTTTAAGAACCTGATTGATTTTTCCTTGTTTTTAGATCCAAGGGGGTTGGATCTTGATCCACCAAGAGTTGGTGGGAGAAAGGAGGGGGAATGGTTAATTTCTCCTTGTTTTAAGATCCAAGGGGTTTGGATCTGTATTCACCAGGGAATTGGTGAAGAGTCTCTCAAGGCTACCCAGGGAAGGGAATTAGCACATTGGGAGTGGTGGCAGCGGACCAGATCTAAGCTGGTAGTTAAGCTTAGAAGTTTTCATGCAGGCCCCCACATCTGTACCCTAAAGTTCAGAGTGGGGAAGGAGCCTTGACACCCCCCCCTCCAAATCCTGAGCCAGCCTGGCCCCCATAAGCTCCATCCATGCATAGTAAGGGGGCTGGCACATGGAATTGCAAGCCCAATAGCAAGGATTTCTGATGACTCTGTAAACTCGGGGGTGGGGTGGAGAATTGCTAATATAGTTCCTATTTTTAAGAAACG
>NW_020683765.1:0-1017 GCF_002925995.2 Terrapene triunguis
CAGTGCGGCGCTAGGGGGCGCTGTACTGCCAGGAGCGGGCGGAGGGCCCAGTATGGGGCGCTCTCCCCTGGCAGTCAGTGCTGGCCCCAGTGCGGCGCTAGGGGGCGCTGTCCTGCAGGGAGCGGGCGGGGGGCTCAGCAGGGGGCGCTCTCCCCTGGCAGTCAGTGACCAGTACTGTGCTGCAGGAGTTCGTCCTTCAGATGAACGTCAATCAGCTGCTCCTCACTGGAGGTTAGGCCAAGGACCCTGCCGGCCATTCAGATTCCAGTGCCAGTCATGACAGTGTGCTGCCTGGATCCCCTGCACTTCCAGCCCCACACACTGATCACCTCCTGCCCTAGACTCTCGGGCAGTGCTGCTGTGCGGCTGTTAACAGCTGCCTGCCACTCCTCAGGAGGAATTCAGTCCCGGTGAGGGACCCCTGTATAAACCACCTCTGCCCCACCCCAGAGGTGGCAGCATCTCAGTACCGGGTAAGACAACTGCCCTGCACTCGTGTCTATGATCTAAGACCCCTAAGGATGGCAGCAGGAGAGGACTTTCTGATGAGCCCCTCACATGGCTAGATCCCTGCACGGATACAAAAATGTGGATGTGCATCAGCCCGCGATCCACTAGCCGTCTGTATCCGCATCCTCATGGGTAGCAGCAAGCCCTCACAAGGGCTAGCGAGGGGGGAAAGGGGTCTTGCTTGGAAGAGGCAGCGCAAGGGTGGGGCTTGGGGGTAAGGGGCAGCTTGGAGGGGGTGGGGGCTTGGGGGAAGGGGCAGCGTGGAGGGGGCAGGA
Source organism: Terrapene triunguis (assembly GCF_002925995.2). NCBI lineage: Eukaryota > Metazoa > Chordata > Testudines > Emydidae > Terrapene > Terrapene triunguis. The sequence continues at coordinate 786 of NW_020683765.1, forward strand.
TCTAGAGGAGAATGGGTAGCGCGGGGGTGGGGTCTCAAGAAGGGGCAGCGTGGAGGGGGTGGGGGCTGGGGGGAGGGGTTTCTCATCACGTGATGCTCCTGGGGGGTCACAAGCGACGGTACACGGCAGCAGCAGAGCATGTTGCATCACAGTGGGGTGCTGCCCGGGAGCTGGTGGGGACGCTAGTGCTGCTCAGCGTGGCAAGGCGAGTGGGTGCCGGCCAGCCCCGACT
>NW_020683766.1:0-1636 GCF_002925995.2 Terrapene triunguis
AGTCCAGCCCCCTGCCTTCACTAGCAGGACCAAATACTGATTTTGCCTCAGATCCCTAAATGGCCCCCTCAAGGATTGAACTCACAACCCTGGGTTTAGGTGGCCAACGCTCAAACCACTGAGCTATCCCTCCCCCCGATGATGGTGGTGGTGGTGGTGGTGATGGTGATGATCAGTGACTTATTAAAGCAGTCATTTTGGATGGAAGGAGGCCATGGAATGTGTTTTCTACTCAGTGCACAGGGCCGGCTCCAGGCACCAGCAAAGGAAGCAGGTGCTTGGGGCAGCCAATGGAAATGGGCGGCACGTCCGGGTCTTCGGCAGCAATTCGGCTGCGGGTCCCTCTGGGAGTGAAGGACCCGCCGCCAAATTGCCGCCGAAGAATGAAGCGGTGCGATAGAGCTGCCGCCAAAGTGCCGCCGATCGCGGCTTTATCTTTTTTTTTTTTTTTTTTTTTGCTTTGCCGCTTGGGGCGGCAAAAAAGCTGGAGCCGGCCCTGTCAGTGCAGAATCTAGACCCTTCTTCTCTGTACTTAGTCTGAGACACAGCCAAATCAATGTGTTGTGGGGAGACAAGATACATGGTTCACACACCCTTTGGGCAGCAGAACTCAGTTTCACTGGGACTGGTACATGTCCCTGTGGAATGGGTTTTAGGGATTTTAGGCAAGAAGCAAAGCAGGGCCAAAAGGTCCAAGACAAGCTGTGGATTCATCATCTGCTGTTTACAGAGGGTGCAGCACAGGCTGGAACGGTATCACAAGGGATTATTACAGCCTCTAGGCTGCAAGAGCAGCTTCATATCAGCTATCCTGCAGACCCACAGCTTGGGATGTAGGATTCCTCCTGGCGCCCCACCTGTATCAATAGCTCCTCTGTAGCATGACTACTTCAGCTTGGTGTAGGAGGGAGGATTAAAGTGCTTGGGTTTTTTTGAAAAAAAAAAAAAAAGTTCACTTCTGTGACTTCTCTTGTTGCCTCAGTCAGGCCTTTATTTGAATTCCCACCTGGATAAAGATGATTCTCCCGCACCTGCTTAGGCCTTTCTGAACTTTCTGCCCATTTATTTCAGAGCCTGTTATTTTCACAAACAAAATACTCCTGAACTGTGAGCCTATATGACACAGTTCATGCCATAGTGAATTTTTCTGGATTATATGAGTACATGTTGAAAACAGGGACAGAGCCTTAACCTTGACAGATAATTGTAATGGCACTAGTAGGTGTATTCCATAGTGAGTAAAATTCCATTTCAAATGGAACTTGCCTAGGTACAGTATATTTCCCTTTCCATTCAGTTTACTCAGACCACTCTCAGACTGTGTAACTTTGTCATGGTTACAGAATTTGAATTAATCGCCTACCAGTGTGTGATGGAAACTTTACATCTTTGCTGCTGCTATTGTGTTTGCCCATCTGCTTGGTAAAAACAGTACATTAAATCCTCACTAAATTGCTCTTTCACCTTATTTTCAAACTGGACTGGAACTTTTCTTCCCATCCCATATCAAATAGGTGGTAGTGTCATAGCAATCAACAACACAAGCACTGAGATTGCTAGAAGGGTATTGAAAAAGAAAATTTGAAAAAGATTCATAGATTCATAGATTCTAGGACTGGAAGGGACCTCGAGAGGT
>NW_020683767.1:0-3269 GCF_002925995.2 Terrapene triunguis
AGCAGCCTCTGCTGGGTACGCCAGGTTCCCTGGTGCCCTGAGAGGGGAGTGTCATGGGCCCGGTACAGCAGCTGGCGGCGATACTTCTGGGGTACCACCAGCTGCCTCCTGATCCCTCCTGACTCCATTTTCCCTGGGGGAGCCCATTCTCGGTACAGGAACCCCTTCTCCCACAGGAACCTTTTCCGGCCACCCCTCCCCATGATCTGTACCGCACCGAGGTCGGCCAGGTCCCTTATCTTCCGCAAGGAGGGATCTTTCTGCACCTCGGCCTGGAACTCAGCAGCTGGGACAGGGATGGCCACCTGTTCTCTCTCGCCGGCTGGGTCTGAAGCCGCAGCCTCCCTGAGCCGTGTCCCTGGGTGTTCCCTCCCCACCCGGTTAGGGTCCTGCGCCTTGGGCAAGGAGCCCTCCCCAAGGCCAGGGCGCAGTGCCCCTCGCCGGCTCTGACTGCGGGTCACAACCAGTGCATTCTGGGGGTTGCTTGGCCAGTCCTCCAGGTCCCCCCCCATCAACACCTCAGTGGGCAAATACGGGTGTACCCCCACCTCCTTGGGGCCCTCCTTGGCCCCCCACTTCAGGTGTACCCTCGCCACGGGCACTTTGACTGGTGTTCCGCCCACTCCCGTCAGGGTCAGGTGGGTGTTGGGCACCACCTGATCTGAGGCCACCACCTCGGGCCGGACCAGTGTCACCTCTGAGCCCGTATCCCAGTATCCATTGACCTGCTTCCCATCCACCTCCAGGGAAACAAGGTACTCACTCCGGAGGGACCGCCCCGCGCCCACCGTATAAACCAAAAACCCTGAGTCTGGAGCATCCAGCCCCCCAGAGGAGCTGGTCTGGAGCTCTCCTCCCTCCTTAGCAGGTGGTACTCTGCCAGCCCCCCTTCCTTGGGAATGCTGCCTCTCGCCCAGCTGGGTCTCTACCCAGTCAACCCTCTGTGGGTTCGGTCTGCTCAGTCTGTCCCTGAGCCTGGGGCACTGGGCCCGTATGTGACCTCTCTGGTCACAGTGATAGCAGACCATGTCCCATGGGTCCCCTCGAGTGGGTTGGATGGACCTGACGCTGGATCTTCCCCTTTGGTGGGGTTTTTCCGTATTTTCCCGCTGGGAGGTCCCATGGTGACTCTCGCTCTGCGTTGTGGTGAGACTGTTCCTTTGGGACTCCTCCCTGTTATCCCCTGCCCGACTGTTCACAAACTCGTCGGCCTGTGCTCTCCGCTTTCCACCGTTCCAGGGGGACCTCTAGTGTGCCAGCCCTTCTCGAGGTCACCACCTCTCTGCCAGGGTCGAGCTGCAGACTCCTCCGCCCCGGGACCGCTCGCTGCGATCCCCAGGGGACCCTGTTACTGCAACAGTCCTTCTCTCTGGTCAAACACTCCCAGGAGTTAATCGCCCCCTGAAACCGTCTCTCTCTGATTCTTCAGCCCACCTGGTCCCCGTCGATCCCCCTTCGTTTTGCTGCTCCCCAGTCACTTACTGCAGGAAGCGCCGTCCACGGGGTGCAGTAGATCCCACCGCTGCCACCAGTTGTCGCGGAGTGTGGGGGGACTCAGGGCCCTGCACCCCCGGCGCCCTGCGATTCACTATGACTCTCAGCCAGCCAGTAAAGCAGAAGGTTTATTTAGACGACAGGAATGCAGTCCAAGACAGGTCTTACAGGCGCAGACAACAGGACCCCCCTCAGTTAGGTCCATCTTGGGGTCCCCGGGCACCCTGGCCCCCTTGGGAGATCAGAGCCCTGTCTGCCCCAAGCCCTAGTCACTAGCCAGCTTCCGAGACTCTGGCTTCAGCGACCCCTCCCACAGCCTTTTCAGTTTCCCGGGCAAAGGTGTCACCTTGCCCCAGCCCCCTCCTGGGTTCTCATGTTACAGGCTCAGGTATTTCCAGTCAATCTCCCCTCCCCCAATGCAGACCATCCTAGCCACACTCCCCTGTCAGCATTCACAGACCACAGTAAGAACAGACCCAGTTCGTCACAGGGGGGCACCAGGGGGAGCCCCCCTGCCACCGCCTGGCCTGCCTGTGCTCCGGGCTCACAGCCTGGCACATCAGCCCCTTGCCCGCTTCCTGGGGCAGCAAAACGGCTGACGTGACTGGCCCAGAGGCCCTGGACCTTTCTCCTCTGCCGCTGGCTCCACCAGCCCCGCGGTGTCAGGCCAGGCGAGTGGCTCGCAGAGGGGCTCTTTGGGAAGAGGCCGTGGCTGTGAATACCTGTGAGCCCCCTTTCCATGGAGGGGGCAGGGCAGGTCCTCAGGGACCCTCTGCTGCAGTGGGCAGTGAGGGGGGGCTGGAGCCCTTTGCCCAGGTGAGAACAGGTGGGAGCAGCCCCCCAGGCCACGGGGGATGGGCCAGATCGCCTGATGGGGTGTCCCCCGACTTCAGCGACTCTGATCGGTCAACCATGGAGGTGGGGTGGTCGTAGCAGTGGCCGGCTGGTCCTGGCTCTCTCAGCGCCGCCTTGGCAGGCTGGCCTGGCTGCACGGACGCCCTCAGACCAAGGCCGGTCCCGAGAGCCCGTGGGGCTGCTGGGCCAGGCCTGCTCATCGGGGCTCAGGGTTAGGGCCAGCCTGGGTTCTCATGGTGCCCCTTGCATCACTCGCTGGCGCAGAGGATGTGCAGGGGGCAATCGCTCCGAATCCGCCTGGTCCGGCGCGGGTCCCTGGCTGCTCCCGGCGCCGCTCAGAGCCCAGAGGCAGCCCTGCCCGGGGGGTGCAGGGACTGGCATCGTGTGCGATAGCAGGAGATAAGAGCGGCTCAATGTGCAGGAGGCTCATTAACCATGCGCGTGACAGCAGCCTGCGGGCCAGATGGCACAGATCAGCCGAGCACGGCGATGCCCGAGTGACTGATAACGAACCCGGGCTGATAACGAAGGTCCCTGGAGCTCCCAGCCACTCCCCGTCTGCCTGGCCTGGCAGCTGGAGCGCTGCAGGGAGCCGCTCGCTGGCACGGGGCGAGGCTGAGCCAGGAACCGAACCTTTGCAGAAGCTCCCAGCTAGACGGGCAGGGTGAGACTGCAGATCCCAGCATGCAGCGGGGCCAGGCGGCTCAGAGCTGGCTGAGGCTTTGCATGCCGGGGCCTGTAGTCTCCATGGGTCCCCCATCCCAGAGCAGCCTTGGGCCCCTGCTTTAGCTGGAGTTTAGTGAAGCTGGGACCTTCTCCCTAGCCAGGGCCCCTCACGCTGCTCCGGCTCCTGGGCCCTTGCCTGGCACGTACGGCAGCAGAGGGGCTCAGATGGGAAGAAATGTGCCAGGGACAAACCT
>NW_020683768.1:0-13836 GCF_002925995.2 Terrapene triunguis
CCCCCATATCCCCCCCCAGCCCTCTGCCCTGACCTCCCCCATACACCCAGCCTTCTGCTCTGCACCTCCACACACACCCCAGCCCTCTGCCCTTACCTCGAGTTGCCCCGCTCAGCCCGCTGCAGGCCTAGGTGAACAGAACCCCAGGCTGGAAGCGGGCTGAGCAGGCTGGCGGTGTAAGATCAGCATTTTAATTTAATTTTAAAGGAAGCTTCTTAAACATTTTGAAAACCTTGTTTACTTTACATACAACAATAGTTTAGTTATATAATATAGACTTATAGAGAGAGACCTTCAAAAAAACGTTAACATGTATTACCGGCACGCGAAACCTTAAATTAAAGTGAATAAATGAAGACTCAGCACACCACTTCTGAAAGGTTGCCTACCCCTGATCTAGCCCCATATCTTTAAAACACCAATGAAAAAATATTATAAAAGCAAGCATTAGAATTATACAATTGTATGACTAAAGCAGAGATGAGTGTCTGTCAAGGGGTTCCTTGGAATCTTTGACTTTCTATATTTTTTCCAAATAATCATGAAAGTTGCCTATGCTAGTCACATATTAAAGAGCAGCCCTAACATTAAGAAATCTAACTGCTTGTATTGGAAGGGCAGAAAGAACACCCAATACAGAGCCTCATATTGCATTTCTGTTCCCTGTTTACCTCTCCAGAAGTATGATGGCTGATACTCGGCTGCACTGACAATTACTATTTTTATATGAGAGGTGGGAACAGTGAACATGGTATTTCCCAGTGGCAAATGGGGAGTTTTACACTGGCTGTTTCTATTTTATTGTGTACCCAGATATATAATGGAAGCATTATATTAGATGAGCCTGAGATTCCTCCCATTGCATCAGTGATTGGATTTCTCAGTGTAAGAGACATAAGGAGTATTATTATATGTACTACAGTGGCACCTACAGGTCCCAACCAACATCGGAACTGCTTATGCTAGGCACTATAAAAACAGCACTTGTTCTGAAGACCTTACAATCTAAACAGACAAGGAGTGGATGGAAAGGGATAGGACACAAAACCAACACTGGAACTGAGGCACAGGAGATTAAGTGACTTGCTAGAGTCACTTAGCACAGGATGTCTGTCAGCACTAGGAACAGAACTCAACCCATATCTTCCAAGTGCCAGTCCAAGGCTTAACCACAAGAATATTCTTTCTTCCTGAGGACAGGGGACAGGGTTGAGATGGTGAACACAGATATTTCTGGCTGATAAATAGGATAGTGGGAAAACTAACTGCAGCATTCTATGCATGGCAACAGCAATAATTTTAGTGACTTGTTTGTAATTTCTTGCTAACATGATTATGAGAGACACAACCCCAATTATAAGGGAAGCTCCTACCCTTTGAAAATACTGGACCTTACCTGTAGTTTTCCCAGATTTTGGAGGTCCCACAATTGCGATCTTAACTGGCACAGACGGCTTGGGTTTTGGCTGACGGATAAATTTAATAGGATTTTTCATAAATTTTTCTTTATTTTCTTTATTTGAAAAGAAATAAATATATTGTCGGTGGATTACAGGAAAGCTTGGAGTCTGTTGGTTTTGGAAAGGCTTGATTACATCTCCTTCATTTAGCTGTAACATATACAAAATGGGAAAAAGTTACTTACTGATACTTCTGTTTCTCAGTCTCCTCTTCGCCCATCCTACAATAGTGGATTCATGGACACAGTGTTAATAGAAATACTTACTGGAAGGAAGCAAAGATTTCTGAAACCCTACCCCTGATTACATAAGCCTTAGACAGAACACCATCCCTGAGCTAGAGAAACTTCCAGGGGCAGAAAGGAGGATAGGATATACAAGACAGTGAGAGAAATAATAATATACAAGCAGTAGCATACCATCCAAAGGGGAGGAGGAAGGCATGTAGGATGGGAGAAGAGAACTCTATGACAAACAAAATTATCAGTAAGTAATTCTCCTTTGTCATACATCTTTTCCTCTCCCCTCTTATGACAGTGGATTCACAGACAGACAATGGATGTAGCAAGCAGTATCCCCAGGAGGTCCAACCTTATCACATTACTAGTAAGGCCCTGAACCCAAAGGAGGCATCCTGAGAAGCAACTGTTCCAGCTGATGATAATACATAAAGAAGCACGAACATAAGCATATTGCTACTTCACATATCTTGGAATGCTTCTTTGCACTTACTTCCTGTGAAGTAAGTCTCTAGATCAGTGGTTTTCAAACTTTTTTTCTGGGGACCCAGTTGAAGAAAATTGTTGATGCTCACCACCCAACAGAGTTGGGGATGAGGGGTTTGGGGTATGGGAGGGGCTCAGGCTGGGGCAGAGGATTGGGGTGTGGGGGTGGGGCTGTGAAGTGGGGCCAGGAATGAGGGGTTCAGGGTGTGGGAGGGGGCTCTGGGATGGGGCAGGAGGTTGGGGTGCAGGAAGGGGTCAGGACTCTGGGCTGGGACCAGGGATGAGGAGTTTGGGGTGCAGGAGGCGCTCCGGGTTGGGGGAGGCTCAGGGCTGGGGCAGGCGGTTGGGGTGCAGGAGGGGGTCAGGGCTCCGGGCTGGAGAGTTTGGGGTGCAGGAGGGGTTCTGGGTTTGGGGGGGACTCAGGGCTGGGGCAGGGAACTGGGGTGCAGGCACAGACTTACCTCCAGCGGCTCAGCAGCACAGCTGGAGTGCACCGTGGACCACGCTGCGCCCCGGACGCAGCCAGCAGCAGGTCTGGCTCTTAGGCAGAGGCACGCAAGCGGCTCTGCGTGACTCTCATCTGCAGGCACCGCCCCCCATCAGTTCCCATTGGCCGGGAACCAGCCAATGGGAATGCACAGCCAGTGCTTGGGGTGGGGGCAGTGCACGGAGTTCCGTGGTCTCCCTGCCTAGAAGCCGGACTGCTGCAGGCCGCTTCCGGGGCACAGCGTGGTGTGGAAACAGGTAGGCTTTAGCCTACCTTAGCTGGGCAGCACCGCCAACGGGACTTTTAACATCCCAGTTGGCGGTGCTGACCAGAGCAAGGCAACCTAGCGCCTTACATGTCGTGACCCAGTACTATGTTGCAACCCACAGATTAAAAAACACTGCTCTAGATAAGTCTCTTATCTGAGGGAGGATATGAGATTCAGACAGAGAGGAAGAACAATGAGTTAGTTTATTTGGAATCTGATATTCACACTGGGAACAAATTCTAGAGGAACCTGAAAAACCATCTTGCTGGGAAGAACTGTTGGGAAGGCAGAGCTATCATGTAAGTAAGACTGGACAGCCTGAAAGGCAGTAGAGGGGACACTAGTTAAGGGGCCTCAAGATGTGATGCAATATAGGAGCTGCCATAAGAGACACAACAGACAGAAACTGAGGGGAGTGCAGGCAAGTCATTGAAAGCACTTGCAAAGCTCTCTGTGCTGTGACAGGAAGAGTACAGCATAAAGAAAAATGGAAGGAATGTTGCCAGCAAGGAGCAGAGAAGGTGAGATATGAACCTCACACACAGGCTTGAGAAAACAATATTATTCTTTTATCAAGAAACTGCTGGGCTCTCTGTGACAGACCAGAAAATGGAGGGAAAATGTGCCACAGAGAGCAAGCACTGAGAGACAAACAGAAATGCTGGCTCTTTGACTCTCAGACTCACTCAAAGCCCTTGGATTTGGTAGAGGCAGAGAAACTACTGCAGAGCTGATTAAGCTGTGGAGAAGAGTTGCAAACTGAGGCAGGGTGCTGACAGCACACAGGCAGGTTGTTAGGGCTACCAATATCCCCAAGAATCATAAAAATGTAGGGTTGGAAGGGACCTTAAGAAGTCATCAAGTCCAGCCCCTTGTGCTGAGGCAGGACCAAGTAAACCTAGACTATCCCTGACAGGTGTTTGCCCAATTTGTTCTTTAAAACCTCCAATGATAGGGGTTCCACAACCTCCCTTGGAAATCTATTCCAGATATTAACTATCTTTATAGTTAGAAAGTTTTTCTTAATACCTAACCAAAATCTCACTTGCTGCAGATTAAGCCCATTGGGGAAGCCCGCTCCTTATTCAGAGTTTGAGGGCAGATTGGACACACAGCATCCATTAAGTGGGCTGATGTTGTCCATGCCCCCATCAGAAGTGCTCACCTTTTATTCAGAAGTTTGTCCAAGAAAGAAACACACTGAAGGAGGGTGATCTGTGTGAGCCAATATCATATATTTCCAGAATACTTTGTATTTAGGCTAAGTTATATAAATACAAACTGTACTCCCAGAATGCCTTTTTTTCTCCCCCATTTACCACAATAAATCCATTATCCAAAGTGAGCCCAATCATCAGCATGAGGTTGAGAAATACATACCAGTTTTTAATTTACACAGTGATCCACTAACCTTAAATTTAAAAACATTATTGATTCAAAAAGACACTCACATAATTCAGATTAGCAGTGACATGCACAAAATAGAAAAGGTTCTAGATGATCTACTACATGATGGTAGCTTGGACATATTAATTTCTAATACATAGACAAAGATTACTTTAAGGCTTAGATTGTTTTACAAGTAGTTTTGATTTTGTTAATGTTATTTTTGTATTTTTGCTCACAAGTTGTGGTAAAATAATATCCCATATGAACGCTCTTACTTCTGCTTCATATGTGCATTTGTCAAAGGTGTTGTCCTGATGCTATGAATCAAGGTGACAAAGGGGCAGGAGGACTGTTAGCCAATGTTATATATTCCCAGAATGCTCTGTATTTAGGCTAAGTTGTATAACTATAAACTGTACTCCCCAAATGCCTTGTATTTATGCTAAGCTTTATTGTAGAAATCTACTAGCAGTTAAACTGTTGTAACTTTGGTTCTTTATATGTGTAGAATCTGTCAGATGGAAGAAATATGTTTTGTTGAGGTTTGTCAGATATGGACTGTGTGCTAGGTACAGTAGTGTAGATGTCTCTGCAGTCTACTGACATCTGGAATGTTATACACAAACCCCAGATAAGAAACGATGTGTAAAATCTGTGGATTTTTTATCTGTCATAAACAAAGGAATATAAATGTGAGCAAAATTAAGCTCAGAATTTGGAACAGAGTAACAATGTAACTGATGCAAGACTGTTCTCGAGATTGATACTGTATTAACCTTTCTGTATGGTGCTGAGATCTATCTTTGATAAATAAATTGATTGAGCCTGGTTATCAGATATTTTATCAATAAAGGAGCGGAACCCTCAATATCTGGCCTAGGCTTAGGTAATCATGGGAGCATTTCAGAAGTCATTGCCTCCTTGGTCCCATTAGGGGGTTACCATAACACTGTCTGTCCATGGAACCACTGTTGTAGATGGGATAAGAGAGAATTCTATACCCATTTTAATGTCCAGCACATTACTCTATTTCTGGTAAGAACAAAGAAAAGAATAATTATCTGAATTAAAAACAAGTGCTGTTCTGTGGACTGACTGACAGAGGGTACACTGTTCAGTAATACTTAGGTGCCATTACCAATAATGGAAATGCCACTGTATTCCTGAGCTATGCATCTGCAGAGGATAATATTGAAACACTGCTCTTTGGTGGCTACAGACTGCCATACTACACGTTCTACCCTTCTCAGATTCTTGGTTTCTCATTAGTGCATCAGGTCCCTTCCAACCACATGCCTTAGCTCCACAGGATACTAGGATTCTGACTTAATCCACTTCTGGTGCTCACATTCCTCCTTCTAGTTTGTTATTCTTAACCATTATCTCCTCCATAGTCTTGTCTTATCTTCAGATCCATAATAATTTAATTGTCAATTGGCATATCTCATACCTTCTGATATATGAAGACTTTGGCATCCTTAATTCTACTCATCTCTATCTGATCCTAAAGCACACCTATTTTCTCCTCCATAATTGTCATCATCTTCTACTTCATGCATCCTACAGCTTTGACAACACACCATCTTGATTCCATCAAAAGACAGTCTTGTACTTGCTTCTTTCTGCTAACAGAATTTTTTTTCATGTGTCAGGTGTTAAATTGTTCTCTTCCTTACATGCTGTCTCTTAGTTTTACTCTTGGAAACTCAGATATGTAAGAATCTCTTCTCACTTGCAAAGCTGTCACTCCTCCAACTGTATCTTCCTACTCTTCCGTCTTCAGGAATTTCTTTGTTGTTGTTGTTGTTGTTTCCTGTTCATTGGGCTTTTCTTAGCTCAGCTCTGCCCCTCGTTTTTACTCACTTACAAAACCAAGATGCACTTCTAGCATTCCAACAAAATTACATACAGATTACCCAGCAGAACTTTGTGTTAATCACCCATAACTCCAAAACCCTTTTACTTGTCTCTGCTGCTCCTGCAAGGCTGTAGGAACTTCCTGTTTGCTATCCTATATTTGCTAGGTTCTAAGTACACCACTACCTCGATAGAACGCTGTCCTTGGGAGCCAAAAAAATCTTACCGCGTTATAGGTGAAACCGCGTTATATCGAACTTGCTTTGATCCACCGGAGTGCGCAACCCTCCCCCCCCCCCAGAGCTCTGCTTTACTGCGTTATATCAGAATTCGTGTTATATCGGGTCGCGTTATATCGAGGTAGAGGTGTATCATACATTTCTTTCTTGCTCAGCTCCACCTTTGATTGTACTAATTCACCAACCTCCATCTGCTCAATGCTCCCACAAAGCTTACAAAATATCATTAATCAGTGCTTAAAACACAACACTAAACTGACCAATTCTTGTTATTAATAGTATGTGCTGGTTATTGAAAATATTCAGTGATGTGCTTTTCATAATATTTTATCTTAATTATATGGGCATAAAGAAGACAAGCAAGAATTACTTCCTGAAACTATACTTCAGCCATTTAATTACATTACCTTGATTGGGTCCCATTGACCAAAAGAACTGGGATGTTTATAAGAGAGAACCAACATCTTGCGTGCAAGTGGCAAACTTATTGGGTAACATTTCTCAAAAATACTTTCTCGATTTTCTACTAGATGCTTCAACTTGCTATACAATTGGTAACGTATAATGTGAGGTTTTCGCCCTCCATTGATGGTGATTTGTGGTATCAGCAACCTTTCAAGTTCTTCCTGAATAATGAAAGAATAATGTATGACAAAAATCATAAACATGATCAAATGTTGTAATGAAGGGTGATGTGAATAATAACGGCCATTAACTATTAGTGATCTTTGGACTAAATTCTCTGCTAGTGTAAATCAGTGTACCTCAACTGACTTCAGCTGAAGATCTGGCCTCTCTGTTTTCATTATTAATATTTGTATTACAGTATTACAATATGCTAAAATAAAATCAGAAAACTATAATTTCCATTAACTTTGAAGACTCTAACTCCATTTAGCTGAACTTTTAAAAGGTCTCTTATCAAAACCAATGAAATGTCATGTATTTTTTTCTATTTTACCTGACCCCCATTGCTTATTTAGCTATTATCTATGCATAAAAAATGGTTCCCTGGTCCCTCCTGGTCCATTTTGGTGACTTGCGGCAGGTCAGTTTCTGTTCTTGACAGAATTGATATAGTGGAGTCAGGTTTGGTGGATTGTTTATTGATACTATGAACATGTTCTTATCTACACTATACATGAATCCTGTCAGTTTTACACAGGGAACTCCAGAACCCTAGCCTGAGTTGCCACCAGGCCTCCAACTGTCCTCCCAAATACCAGGGGACCTGCTCCTCCTAGCTGCCCAATTGCTTTCCAGTGAGGAGTCAAAAGAGCCTCAGCAGATTCATTGCACTGTCCTCTGCTCACATATTACAGCCCAGCTACTTAATTACAATATAAAAATTGTCTGTTTTCTAATTAATCTCTTCCATCTGTCTGATCCTTTTAGAGAGGCTGCTATCCAGTGTTTTGATATCAAAATTTACTATTGCATAATTGAGTGAGATGCCACAGTACCCAGTGGTGGCAATAACGAATGAAGAAGATAGGAAGAATAAGTTATTTATTAATAAATAAGCCTGCTATTTAGACAAAATTCTTGGGTATCAATAATAATGAGAAAATAAATTTTGAGTAAGTTAAAATGAGAGTTAGATACAGTAAGGGGAAAATACTAACCTGTAATTGTGGCTCTTAAATTTACTATTTATGTAGATCTACATTCTGAAGTCTTTGCTTCAATCCATCACAGGCAGGGTGCTATGCAGCACAAAATTCTAAAACACAAACCACCTCTCCAATAGCTGATGCCTATGCACCTCTTGAAACAATAATTACCAACATTCTCATCTGCTTGTTCCTTTCTGACCAACTTAGTCATCAAAATACTAATAAAACAAATAATGTACTCCTAAACTTCAGTGGTGAGAATGGGAGAGGAATGTGGAGCTGTAAAAATACTACCTTCAAAAAACATGTAGTATTCCATTAGCTCCACCTGGAGCCTTTTATTGTACTTGAAGGAGTCTAAACATGTTGCTGCATAAAAGACATTAAAAGGTTCAATTTTGATTCTCACTGATTTGGTATTGTATTTTTTTACAAGAATAATATGTTGTTTTTTTAACCGTCATCCTGCAAAGTTATCTTACACTCAGAAAGGAGGCAGAGTTGCAATCAACCCCATAACCATGACATAGATTTGACAGCCAGAAGGGGCCATTATGATCATCTAGTCTGTCCTCCTGCATTAATTAGCTCATAAAAAGGAAACAAAGATCTCAAATACTATAACTTTGAAATCTGACAACTAAATTAAATCAACTATAAAACTGGAAGCACTTCTTGCCTCATGCCATGTTATTTGATAAAGTAGATAATGAAGAAAGTACCTGTACTCCTTGTAAATTATTACTATCTGTTTCATACTTTTCTGTAATTTCGTTTTTCATGCGTTCAGCAGCATCAGCCTCCTGCTCTTCCTCCTCCTCATCTACCTCTTCCTCTTTTGGGAACTCTTCTTCAAGAATCATTTCAATATCTTCTTCTTCATCTTCATCCTCTTCGTCACTAGCCTCCTCCTCTTCCCTATATGCTGCAGCCTAAAATATAAAATGTTCAGCTGTTTCTTGCCTACTGTACAGAAGTTCAGAAGAAAGAAACTAATATTATTTTCTCTCACACACTTTCCCCTTTTTTGTCCACTGTTTTAGCTTATAAATAATTTGCAAAGATGATTTGCAGAGGTGGGGAAAGAGTACACTATTTCACTAAGACACACCAGCTTAAATAGAGAAGTTAAAAAGTTTGCTTCTGAGGAAGACTTATTTTCAGCAATAGCTTCATGTGTTGTTATGATTTTGTTGTGAATTTTTTTAATCAAATTCAAATTACTATTCATAAATGCTAACCAACTTACAGTAATTGAGCTTCAAATAAAGCTTCTGGTTTAACCAGATACAGTATTTATCTATAAAAGCTGCTGAAATAGAAGTGCAGACTTATCAGAAAATATTTATTAAAAACTAAAAACCTAAGTATTTTTACACCCTGCCACATCTCCTTGCCACTTGTCATTGTTTATCATTGTAAAAGACGGTTACTCACCGTTGTAACTGTTGTTCTTCGAGATGTGTTGCTCATATCCATTCCAGTTAGGTGTGTGCGAGCCGCGTGCACGATCGTCGGAAGATTTTTACCCTAGCAACACCCGGTGGGTCGGCTGTGGAGCCCCCTGGAGTGGCGCCATTATGGCGCTGGATATATACCCCAGCCGACCCAGCGCCCCCTCAGTTCCTTCTTGCTGGCTACTCCGACAGTGGGGAAGGGGGGCGGGTTTGGAATGGATATGAGCAACACATCTCGAAGAACAACAGTTACAACGGTGAGTAACCGTCTTTTCTTCTTCGAGTGCTTGCTCATATCCATTCCAGTTAGGTGACTCCCAAGCCCCACCTAGGTGGCGGGGTCGGAGTGAGACATTGCTGTGTGCAGAACCGCTGACCCGAAAGCAGCATCGTCTCTGGATTGTTGCACCAGCGCATAGTGAGTAGCAAATGTGTGGACCGATGACCACACTGCAGCTCTACAAATGTCCTGGATCGGTACTTGAGCCAGGAAGGCAGTCGAGGAGGCCTGGGCCCTCGTGGAATGAGCAGTGAGGCGTGGCGTCGGTACACCGGCCAGGTCGTAGCAAGCACGAATGCAGGACGTAATCCAAGAGGACAGGCACTGTGAAGAGACCGGTGAGCCTTTCATCCGGTCGGCCACTGCAACGAAGAGTTGCGTTGTTTTCCTAAATGGCTTTGTACGGTCAATATAGAAAGCCAGGGCCCTGCGAACGTCCAAAGAATGTAAACGCTGGTCTTGACGAGTAGCGTGTGGTTTCGGATGGAAGACCGGGAGAAATATATCTTGGTTTACGTGGAAAGGTGACACCACCTTCGGAAGAAAGGCAGGGTGGGGGCGAAGCTGCACCTTGTCCTTGTGGAACACCGTGTAAGGGGGCTCGGATGTCAGCGCCCTAAGTTCCGAGACGCGCCGTGCTGAGGTGATGGCTACGAGGAAGGCTGTCTTCCAAGACAAGTACAGGAGTGAGCAGGTCGCCAGTGGTTCAAACGGAGGCCCTGTGAGCCTGGAGAGGACGAGGTTGAGGTTCCACGTCGGAACCGGCTGTCGTTGCTGTGGGTACAGCCGGTCTAAGCCCTTGAGGAATCTAACGACCATCGGGTTAGAGAAGACCGAGGACGTGAGTTCTCCTGGGTGGAAAGCGGAAATAGCGGCGAGGTGAACCCTAATTGAGGATGTCGCCAAGCCTTGCTGTCTTAGGGACAGGAGGTATTCCAGTATCAAGGGGATAGGAGCCTGCGAGGGAGACGTAGCTCGTTGCTCACACCAACAGGAGAACCTCTTCCACTTGGCTAAATAAGTGGTCCGCGTAGAGGGCTTTCTACTTCCCAGCAGGACCTGTTGGACGGCCTGCGAGCATTGCTGCTCTGAGTGATTCAACCATGAAGCATCCACGCCGTGAGGTGGAGCGACTGCAGGTCGGGGTGACAGAGCCGTCCGTGGTCCTGAGAGATGAGATCCGGACTCAAGGGGAGCGTGATCGGTCTCTGTACTGACAGCTCCAGCAGTGTGGTGTACCAGTGCTGTCTCGGCCAAGCGGGAGCGACTAGAATTACCCGTGCATGGTCTCTGCGGATCTTGAGCAGCACCCTGTGGACCAGCGGGAATGGGGGAAAGGCGTAGAACAGATGGTCTTTCCATGCCATGAGGAAGGCGTCTGACCGAGAGCCCGGGGCTCGCCCGTGTAGGGAGCAGAATGCCTGGCACTTCCTGTTGGCCCGAGATGCGAACAGGTCGATCTGGGGAAACCCCCACCTCTGGAAGACGGAATAGATGATGTCCGGGCGAATCGACCACTCGTGCGTCTGGAAGGACCTGCTGAGACGGTCCGCCAGCGTATTCTGGACTCCAGGCAGGAATGACGCCGTGAGATGTATCGAGTGGGCGATGCAGAAGTCCCACAGGCGAATGGCCTCTTGGCATAGGGGAGATGAGCGGGCTTCGCCTTGCTTGTTGATGTAAAACATGGCCGTGGTGTTGTCGGTGAGAATCAGCACGCAACGGCCCTGTAGGAAGTTGAGGAAAGCCTGACAAGCCAGGCGCACCGCCATCAGCTCTCGGACGTTGATGTGCAGGGCTAGTTGGGACGCGGACCACAGGCTTTGGGTATGGTGCTCCCCCAGGTGAGCGCCCCAGCCTAGAGATGAAGCATCCGTAACTAGGTGGAGGGAGGGCTGTGGGGCGTGAAAGGGCACTCCTGCACAGACCGCCGTGCGATCCGTCCACCAGGCGAAAGAGGCCAAGACCGAGGCCGGAACCGTGACCACCATGTTCAGGTCGTCTCGATGAGGACGGTAAACCGATGACACCCAAGTCTGCAGTGGGCGAAGTCGCAGCCTGGCGTGCCTGGTTACGTAGGTACACGAGGCCATGTGGCCCAAAAGGGCAAGGCATGTTCTTATGGCGGTAATTGGGAAGGCCCTGAGTCCTTGAATGACGCTTGAGATGGTATGAAAGCGGCTGTCTGGCAGGATGGCTCGGGCACATCTGGAGTCCAAGATTGCTCCAATGAACTCTATCCTCTGAGTTGGTACTAGAGTGGACTTCTCTCTGTTGAGTAGAATGCCCAGCTCGTGGAAAATGTGTGTCACTATGTGGACATGAGCCTGCACTTGGTCTCTGGTGCGGCCGCGTACCAGCCAGTCGTCCAAGTACGGGAACAGCTGTATCCCTTGTCGACGAAGGAAGGCCGCGACGACTGCCAGACACTTTGTGAACACCCTGGAAGCCGAGGACAAGCCGAAGGGAAGGACTGCGAATTGGTAGTGCACCCTGTTTACTACAAATCGCAGGAAGCGTCTGTGGGGCGGATAAATCGCTATATGGAAATAAGCGTCCTTCATGTCGAGGGTGGCGAACCAGTCTCCAGGATCCAGTGAAGGGATGATGGTCCCGAATGACACCATGCGGAACTTCAACTTTACTATGAATTTGTTGAGTCCGTGCAAGTCTAAGATGGGCCTTAGACCCCCTTTTGACTTGGGTATCAGGAAGTAGCGGGAGTAAAACCCCCTGCCCCTTAGCTCCGATGGAACCTCCTCTATGGCTCCCATAGCGAGGAGCCCAAAAACCTCCTGTGTAAGGAGTTGCTCGTGAGAAGGGTCCCTGAAGAGGGACGGGGAGGGGGAGTGGGAGGGGGGGGCAAGGAAAACTGGAGGGCGTATCCCCTCTCCACCGTGCGAAGGACCCAGCGGTCCGATGTTATAAGAGACCAAGCACGGTGGAAACGGGAGAGGCGATCCCGGAAGGGGGGAACAGAATCCTGGAAACCGGTTGAGGTGCCGTCCTCGACCGCACCTTCAAAAGGTTTGTCTAGGCCCTGAAGATGGCCTAGGCTGGCCCTGGTTCTGACCGGGTTGAGGGCCGGTCGACCTTCGCCTACCGCCTCGACCCCGCCTCCTGGCAAAGTCCTGTCTTGGACGAGGCGGGGGAGGGTAGAACCGCTGAGGCTGGGGCCTGAAGGGTCTGCGCTGAGGCCCTGGGACATGCATCCCCAGGGAGCGCATCATTGTCCGGGAGTCTTTGAGATTTTGGAGTCTCGAATCTGTCTTTTCCGAAAAGAGGCCCTGGCCCTCAAACGGAAGGTCCTGCAGGGTCTGCTGCAGTTCAGGTGGCAAGCCTGACACCTGGAGCCAGGAGATTCGTCGCATTGCTATCCCCGACGCCAGGGTCCTAGCGGCCGAGTCCGCTATATCAAGGGAGGCCTGCAGGGAGGTGCATGCCACCCGCTTGCCCTCCTCTACCAAGGCCCCGAACTCTTCCCTCGATTCCTGGGGAACCAGCTCTTTAAATTTCCCCATCGAGGACCACATATTAAAGCCGTAGCGGCTCAGGAGCGCCTGCTGATTCGCCGCCCGCAGTTGCAGCCCACCAGCCGAATAGACCTTGCGTCCGAACAAATCGAAGCGCTTAGCGTCCTTCGATTTGGGCGCAGCAGCCTGCTGGCCATGGCGCTCCCGTGCATTGACTGATGAAACCACCAGTGAGCACGGTTGGGGGTGAGTGTACAAGTACTCATGTTCCTTGGAGGGCACAAAGTACTTCCTCTCAACCCCTCTGGCCGTGGGCGGAATAGAGGCCGGGGTTTGCCAGATGGTGGTGGCGTTCGCCTGAATAGTGCGGATCAGCGGTAATGCCACCCTAGATGGAGCATCCGCTGAAATGATCTGCACAATGGGATCATGGACCTCCGCAATCTCCTCCACCTGGAGGTCCATATTGCGAGCCA
Source organism: Terrapene triunguis (assembly GCF_002925995.2). Classification (NCBI taxonomy): domain Eukaryota; kingdom Metazoa; phylum Chordata; order Testudines; family Emydidae; genus Terrapene; species Terrapene triunguis. Next base: position 13,728 of record NW_020683768.1, read on the forward strand.
TGCGGCGCAGCAGGTCCTGGTGGGCCCGAAGGTCTATAGGAGGCGGCCCAATGGCGGATGTGCCCGCTACGGCCTCATCAGGCGAGGACGAGGAGGATGCCCCCGGTGG
>NW_020683769.1:0-2343 GCF_002925995.2 Terrapene triunguis
GGGGGGGGGGAATCCCGGACCTTTCTATCTTATTACCAATTCCTCCCGGACGGCTCTTGAACGATGAAAGAGCCGGACGCGTCCGGGGAAATACGGACGGATGGTTGTGGTGTTTAGATGCTGCATGTGATTATTAGAACTGGGAGCAACAATGGTAACCCTCTTTCTGGTGTCTGTAACTACTAATCTGCAGTTCGGGTGGATTTCCCGGGGGGTCCCACTGCTGGCAGAGCTGGTCAAGTAATCCGGCTCTCCGGCGGGAGACGTCCTGAGTTCGACAGGGTGCCCTGCCTTGGCAGAATGACCCGGGACCTCGGGAGGTGGCTCCTAAGACTGGTCCCTCAGAGGTACCGCGGCTACGTTTTTCGGTTTGCCAGCAGAGCTATGTCGGGCAGGGCTGTGGCTAGTCCGAGATGGCTCTGTTGTCTCCCCAGTAAAACTAAGGAAAAAGGGACCCATCCTCGCAGGTATTGGGTGCCTGTCTGGGCCTAGTGGTTGTCTGCATAGGAACGTGATACCGGTCTAAGGTGTGAGTGTACAGGTATGACTCCTTATTCCGGCAGAAAAGGGCCTTTTTTTTGCTTTATTTTACACCACTTTGGTAAACAGAAAAAGGCCAGTTACCCCGGAATAAGTGTGTCCCTGCTGGGGTTATAACTCTGCTGGTGTAATTATACCAATATAATTAGAACAGTAATATTTCTCCATGTAGACAAGTCCTTAGGAAACTGACCCATTCCTAGGGCTAGGTCTACACTACCCGCCTGAATCGGCGGGTAGAAATCGACCTCTCGGGGATCGATTTATCGCGTCCCGTCGGGACGCGACAATCGATCCCCGAATTGACACTCTTACTCCACCAGCGGAGGTGGGAGTAAGCGCCGTCGACGGGAAGCCGCGGAGGTCGATTTTGCCACCGTCCTTACAGCGGGCTAAGTCGGCTGCGATACGTCGAATTCAGCTACGCTATTCGCGTAGCTGAATTTGCGTATCTTAAATCGACCCCCCCCGTAGTGAAGACGTAGCCTAGGTCAGGAAACTTAATCCAGATTAACTAAAATGTGCCATTAATGAGCTTTACTGAATCTGGATTCCACACATGTGTGGCCACTTTCACTCGGCGTACAAGTGGCCTTGGCTTCCAAAGTGAATGAAATGAAACCGAATTAAGGCCACTTCTGTTTGGAAGGAGGCTGTTGGCAGGAGGAGTGAAACCGGTACAGCCACAGCAGTATGATTGTACCGGCAGAGTGATGCTGGGAATTTTCCCCGTGTAGACAAGGCCCTAATCTGTGCATCTCTCCTCCCCGCTCTGTGTTCTCTCCGGCCCTCTGTCTGCCTCGTTCCCATTGTTTGCTGGGAAGAATTAAAGCCCCCTACTCCAATTTTCATTGAAAGGTACCCCCCTGCCTCCTCTCCCACTTTCTCCTCCCACCCCTGCCATGCCCCCAGCCGTGTTGGGACTGCCCCTCATTCCCTCCAATGGGTTCTGCGAATGAGACACTCAGACCCCCAGTATCCACCTCAGAGACAACCCCCCCAGCAGGACTCTCAGGGAGGATACTGGGGGGGTTCTGAGGGGGATAGTGTGCTGGGTGGCGGCTTGGGGGGGCCAGGGCCAGATTAAGCTTTTGTGGGACCAGTGCCAAACATATTTGTGGGCCCCCATGGGGGCAATGGAGCATAGCGCAGGGAGGTTGCCCCCCAGAGTGCCACAGAGCCCCCCCACCCAACACCCCCTGCTTCCCTATGCCCAGCACCCCCAGGCCCACTATGCCCAGTGCCTCCCCACACTCCCTACCACAACTGCCCAGCATGCCACACAGCCCCCCCGGCCCAGCACTCCAGAACACACAGATCTCCCCCTGCCCACTACCCAGTGCCCTTCCCCCCAGCCTCCCCCACTGCCCAGCACCCCGAAACACAGACGCCTCCCCCAGTGCCCCCAACAAATCCCCCACTGTCCAGCACCCCGAAACACATAAACCTCCCCCACTGCCCAATGCCCCCTCACAGCCCAGCACCGCCCACCGGCCCCCCAGAGACCCACTCCCCCACGCCTTGCCCCCCGGAGGACCCTGTTGGCTGACAGCTGCAGTCCCGTTGCCTCGGGGCTGAAGGGAAAATGTCACAGACGTCTCTGGGAGTCCTGGATTCTGTGACTTCTATGACCTTTGTGACAAAATCTGAGCTGGATTTACAACCTACATTGAAATGAATCTTCCTCTCCCACTCCCTTTCCCTTCTACTGCTAGACATTTGATAGGAGCTAGTGGGTTAGAGAGTGTATGTAGGGAGCCAGGACTCCTGGGTTCTCTCCCCGGCTCTGGGAGGGGAGTGGGG
>NW_020683770.1:0-6827 GCF_002925995.2 Terrapene triunguis
GAGGTCCCTTCCAGTCCTAGAATCTATGAATCTATGAATCTATGAATCTCCATTTTTCTGTATGTGTGTGAGACGTGGACTCTTACAGAAGAACTTGAATGGAAAATACAGGTAGTAGAGATGAGATACTTCCGTAAAATCCTGGGCATCTCCTACCTCGACCACGTCACTAATGAAGAGATCCGCAACATCATTACCCAATGCGCTGGGTCAGATGAAGACCTCCTGATGACCGTGAAGATGCGCAAGCTGAAGTGGTACGGCCATGTAACAAGATCATCTGGCCTATCCAAGATCATCCTCCAAGGGACAGTACAGGGGAAGAGAAGAAGAGGTAGATGGAAGAAGAGATGGATTGACAACTGTCATGTCAAGGCTAATTCCCCACTCTGGCACTTCGAGTGCAGATGGTGGGGGCCCACAAGGATTTAAAAAATTAATACTGGGCACTCCAGGCTCCCAAGGTTACAGCTTTTCTTTGACTTTGGATTGGTAGATGCTGCCACCGCCCAAGTGCAGAACCACTTTGAGAGCCCAGGAAGGCGCACTTGGGCATTCGTTCCTGTGGGGTACCCTCAAGCCCTCCCACCCCCACCCGGGGAAGAGCCGAGAAAGGGGAAAAAAAGGAAATCAGCTTTTGCCACCAGTTAATGCACAAACCTCTTAAGACACAAAAATCCAATTTTGTTCTAAAAAAAGGTAAATTTTATTAATAAAAAAAAAGAGAGAGAAAATACAGGCTATTACTAGATTTTAAAGGAGCAACTACAAGGATTAAGCATCAAGAATAGCTTTGTTGAGGTCTAGCTTAAAGGTTACAAGCAAAACAAAAGCACCTGGGGTGAGCACAGAGGAATCCACCAGCCATAACGAAATAAAAGGAATAAACCTAATCGCGTCTTCCTAGTCATTTCCTGATCTACTTACATATCTGGGGTTTTAAATCAGTAGTTTCTAGGTATGATACTGATGATTTTTCATACCTGGCCCAAGCTTCTTACAGCGTAACTCTGTTCTGTTTGCATCTTCCCGGGAGAACAACAACAGACAGACAAAAGTGGAGTCTTGTTTCAATTTTAAAAAGTTCTAGCCTTCCCATTGGCTCTTTTGGCCAGGTGCCCACTCACTTCCTTTTACCTATGCATAGTAGTGAGACTTTTTAATCCTTTACAGGTAGAGCAATTGGAGAACAGGTACTAAGAGGGATTTTATAGCTACTGGCTGGCTGGGTGTCCATAAAATGGAGTCCCCCCCCCACCCGCCCTTCATTTATCACAACAACATAAAAGAGTGGTCAGGTATGGACTTTGCGGAGACTCAAGCACTGACACACAATCCTCAGGGGTGGAGACAATTGGTTGATTGCTCATCAAGGATGGTGCTTCAACGACCAATGCAGTTATGGGAGTGATGATGATGAATATCTGGGTGGAGGTGCTGATGGCAATAGAAGTTTTACTTCATGAAAGACTAAAAGATTTGACCCTCCAACTTTCTTTCAAGAGGAAGAGCTGCCCAGAGCTCCTGTGCCTGTTTATTTTCCTTTCCTGCCTATAGTGGCCCTGAGATACCTCAGAAGACTCAATTTTCTCAACTTGAAAATGTGGAATTTTCTTGGTGTTTGATTTTAAATAGGGCTGTCTATTAATCGCACTTAACTCACGCGATCAACTCAAACAAATTAATTGCGATGAATCACAGTTTTAATCACAATGTTAAACAATCATAGAATACCAATTGAAATTTATTAAATATTTTTGGATGTTTTCCTATATTTTCAAATATATTGATTTCAATTACAACACAGAATACAAAGTGTACAGTGCTCACTTTCTATTATTATTTTTATTACAAATATTTGCACTGTAAAAATGATAAACAAAAGAAATAGTATTTTTCAATTCACCTCATACAAGTACTGTAGTGCTGTGTGTGACACCCACTTACCACCCTACCAAAACAATCCAGTATGTGACACCCACTCAGCACCTTACCCTAACAATCCAGTGTGTGGCACTCCCTGAGGAGCTTACCAAAACAATATAGTGTGTGACACCCTGTGAGCACCCTACCGCAAATTCCAGTGTGTGACGCCCACTGAGCACCCTACCAAAACAATCCAGTGTGTGACACCCCCTGAGTACGCTACCAAAACAATCCAGTGTGTGAGACCAACTGAGCTCCCTACCAAAACAATCCTGGCTGTGACAGCCACTGAGAACCTGTGACGTTGTGCGTGTAATATAATATCTCATGGAAAGGCGACAGGGCCAGAAAGAGTTAACTCACAGACTGACCTGACCCATCGTGGAACTTTAGAGACTGGTTAGGAAGATATGTAAATGCATAGAGCTTTAACATGCAAGCCTGCAGTGTTAGAGACAGAAGGGTAGATGTTTGCTCAGGTCTTGTGATGTAAGCAAACAAGTCTTGTCTATTGCTATAGCTTTGAGTCAAAGATCAAAAAGGAGTATTAACATTTAGGAAGACACTTGAGGGAAATAGTATTATTGTCTATATGTCTCTTTGAAGGTTGTGGTAACCTGTATCTGAACTGTTTAATGGATAAATTATCCTGTGCTAATTCCCATGATGTTTAGGAGAAGGAAAGTTAAGCCTATTGTTTTCTCAGGCCAAAAGACTGCAGGAAATGTATAAAAACTCTGGGACATGATCCTTCTTCATCTCAGATCTGCTTTGAGTTTCAAGAGGGGGAAACCTTAAGCCATAAGGATTGAGATCCCCAGTCACTGACTGGAGTCACCCTGAATATGGACATTGGACTATAACCCATGGACTATATCTAAAAGGACTTTTGGCAACTACAAGCTCACCTCTGCTATGTATCTGAACCTCAAGAATTGAATTCAAGTCTGTATGTATATTGATCTTTTAACCAATACTCTCTCTCTTTTCTTTTTTAATAAATTTTAGCTTAGTTAATAAGAATTGGCTATAAGAGTGTATTTTGGGTAAGATCTAAGTTATAATTGGACCTGGGTGTGTGACTGATCCTTTGGGATTGGAAGAATCTTTTCTTTTATATGATGAGATAAGATTTTCAGTAATCATCATCATATCTGGCATGTGTGTCTGGATGGAGGCCTGAGGCTGGGCATTTTAAGGGAACTGCGTTGTTTGGACTCCTGAGTAACCAGTGAGGTAGTAATACAGGAGCTGTTTAGTGCTGGCTTGGTAAATCTAAGTATTGGAATATCCACCAGCTTTTGGGGTTTGTCTGCCCCGTTTTGTTTGCAGTTCTCCTAGGGTTACCATATTTCAACACTGAAAAAAGAGGACACTCCACAGGGGCCCTGGCCCTGCCCCAACTCCGCCCCTTCCCCACCCCTGGCCCCGCCCCAAGCCCGCCCCTTCCCTGCCCCCATTCCAACCCCTTCCCCAAAGTCCCTGCCCCAACTCTTCTCCCTCCTCTGAGCACCCCGCATTCCCCCTCCTCCCTCCCGCTCTGATCTTGGTTGGGGGTTGCTAAGTGCTTCCCTGCTCCCCACTCGCCCTGCAGCCTCTGCACCCCCCCGCCCCTGCAGCCTCTGTGACCCCTGCTCCCCACTCACCCTGCAGCCTCTGCACCCCCCTGCCCCTGAGGCCTCTGTGACCCCTGCTCCTCTCTCGCCCTGCAGCCCCTGCACCCCCCCGCCCCTGTAGCCTCTGCGCCCCCTGCCTGCCCTGCCCCTGCGCCCCCTGCCCCTGCAGCCTCTATGCCCCTGCCTGCCCTGCTCCTCCTCGCCCTGCAGCGTCTGCGCCCCCCACCTGCCCTGCTCCTCCTCGCCCTGCAGCCTCTGCCCCCCCCCCCCCGCCTGCCCTGCTCCCCCGCTCCCCCGGCAGCCTCTGCCTGGCGGGGGCTTTGGACGCTCAGCGGTGACCGGGGCGGCGCGGGTCCCTGCAGCCCCGGCACACGCCGCACTCCCTGCCCCGTGCCGCAGCCTCCTTCCTGCCGCCGCCGAGCACGTTCCCCGGCCTGTCTGTCCCCGCTGGAAACAGCTCCCGCGGCGCCAGGTTCCGAGCCTCGCGGAGCGACGGGGCCGCAGGAAGGGTCCCCCAGTGGCCGGGGGTCCCCGTCCGCGAGGGAAGCTCGAGCCGCTGGCTGGGCCCAGCCTCCCCGTGGTCCTGCAGGCTCGGCTGGGGCGTGCGGTCCGCCCGGCCTGCGGGGGCAGCAGCGGCCCCTCCGCCGCCTTCTGCGGCTGCACACCCCCCCCCCACCCGAGCTTGCTACAATGTAGCCGAGGCGGCTGGGCTGCGCTGCGGACCCGGCGGGTTGTGCTGGGGCCAGGCAGACCCTGGCTTATGCCTCCCTATTTTCCCAGACATGTTCGGCTTTTTGGAAATTCCCCCCGGACGGGGATTTGAGGACCAAAAAGACGGACATGTCCGAGGAAAGCCGGACGTATGGTAACCCTAAGTTCTCCCTAATTGAGTGACCTCAGCTGGTTCCCACAGGCAGCATCGTCACAGTGGCGTAGTTGTGCAAGGATCCACAGAACTAGGTCAATTAAGCTTTGGGTCAGAACCCCACACTATCCAAATTTTGGTATTGAGAGTTTGGTTGGTTAAAGAGCAGTTGCAATAGGTGAGCAAAGAGCATATGAGGGTCTTGACAAAAAAACCCTGGAAGATTTGTGTTCAGAGAAAGGGATAAAGGGATAAGCTTTAGAAAGAAAGCTACAAATCAAGAACTGAGAGATCTGCTAATGGCCAGTGATCAGGAGGCAGGAGCACAGCCCTTACCTGAGGCTACAGAAGATGCAGAAAAAATTAGAGTGCAAAAGGCAGCAAATAAACTGCAACTTGAGCATGAACGGAATCTAGCAGATCTTCGATTGCTGGAAAAGCAAAAGATAGCTGAATTAGAAAAAGAAGCTGATGAAAGGAAGAATAGAGCTCCACAGATGCAACAGGAAACGGCCAGGCTTCAGCTATTAGTATTGGAAGAGCAGAGAAAGTCACCACCGCCTGGTGCTCCACTTCCCCACCGCCACGAGAAAAACTGGATGAGGATGTGTCCCATTTACAATGATACTGAGGATATAGAGGAGATTTGTCTACCTTTGAACGCCTCTGCAATCTCTACCAGATCCCCGATGATCAGCGAATGCCTGTCCTGCTGACCAGACTGACTGGAAAAGCCAGGGAGGTATTTAATGAACTGGGGGAACAAGAAGCCTTGGATTATGAGCGGTTTAAAGATTCTGTGTTAAGGCGGTTCAAGGTTACTCCTGATTCTTACAGGGTTAAGTTTAGAAAGTTTAAAACGTCTAATGATTGTTCTTTTGTAGAATGTGCTCATAAGCTGATGGGTTTTGTTAAAAAGTGGGTTGTGGGAGCAAAGGCGCATAGGAGTTTTGAAAAACTGCTGGATTTAATAACTTTGGAACCGTTCTTAGATATTGTGCCTGACCATTGAGAGCAGCTGTGTGTGATAGGGACCCTGAGTCAATTCTACAGGCTGCAGAGGTTGCAGATGCCTATGCCCAAAACAGGGCTCGAGAAGGGTATAAACCCCAGGGAAAAATTAATCACCATTCTCCCCAGTTCAAGAGGAGGGAAGGATTTAAAAGTAAAACTGGCCCTGACTCTTCTAAGGGAACTCATGGGGGCCCAGAGGGCAGAAGCTCTCACCCCAAGAATAAACAGGTTAAATGCTATCACTGTGGTGTGCTTGGCCACATGAGACCAGATTGCCCGACCCTGAAGGGCAGTCCAAAACCAGCAACCCCAAATGCCACGGTAAATGCTAATCCTGTTATTATAAACTCACAGGCAAGCCACACAGAGCCCAGCGCTGGTGCCCTGTGTGCAAATGCTGTTTCTATTGTCTCTGAAGAATTTGACCTTAAAGCTAAATATGGGGAAAATAATGCAGAGTTTATTAGCAGTGCAGAAGTGAATGGAGTAAGGTGTATGGCATGGAGGGACACCGCAGCAGCTATTACTCTGGTTAAAGCAAGTCTTGACAGGAAGGAAGATTATTTGCCAGGTGAAAGTGTAACAGTTATAGCCTTCTCTGAGTATTTTGCGAACAGGGGCTGCTAACAGGGAGTTTCGCAAGGGAGTTTGGAAGGGGAGTGGGAAGGGGTGAGGGTCCCTTGCCGGTTCTATCTGTTTTCCCTTTATTCCCCTTAGAACTTTAAACTTCTTGCTTAAACAACCCTTTCAGCGGACAGGGAGCTGCAGACGGGAGTTTGACAGAGGGAGGCTTACGATGGTTAGGAAGACCCGCAACACCTGTGCCAGCACTGCTTCTGTCTCCTCCACCTGCGCCTGTAGCCAGACAGAGCGCCTGAGCATGGATGCTTCTACCCAGATACTGGTGTGGTTTTGCAGAGACTGTAACTTGCAATTTCCACTTACTGATATCCAGGCTGGGGGGACCATCCAATGTGAAAGGTGCCTGCTGGTGGAATCTCTCAGGCAGCAGGTGGGAGAGCTACAGGAGGAGGTGACTAGGTTGAGAAGCATCCGAATCCACGAGCAATTCCTGGACAGTGTCCATGTGGAGACAGCTGAGGTAGCTGTCCCAGGACACAGGACTGCTGATACACCACTGGTGGAGGAGGAGATGGCTCAGGGTGGACACTGGCAGCTGGTTACTTCTGGCAGCAGGCAGTGCTCCACCCCTGCTCCGAACCCTCCCGCTGTGGTAATAGGTAACTGTTATGCTCTTCTTGATACAGGAAAGAAGGCATTACCCCCTACAGTAAAGGAGGAGAAGCCTCATACCCCTAAGGCTGGGAGGTCTGCTGCCACCACTGCGAATAGGAAACGTAGGGTAGTGGTGGTCGGAGACTCTCTGCTGAGGGGGACGGAGGCGC
>NW_020683771.1:0-1389 GCF_002925995.2 Terrapene triunguis
CCTGGGGAAGCCGGGCCACCCCGGTACGGGAGTGGGGGAGGGGCCAGGGGAGCCTCCCCAGCTGGGAGCTCAGGCGGGCCGGGCAGGATGGTCCCGCAGGCTGGAGTTTGCCCACCCGTCCGCCGTTTTAGCAACCGGTTCTACACCGGCTTCTAAATTTAACAACCGGTTCTTGCGAACCGGCTCCAGTTCACCACTGCTCTGAGCCAGAGCAGCCTGGCATTACAGCACCCAAAGTGACGCTGACGGGTCTGGGTGATCCCCAAACCGGCACAGCAGGCAGGCTGAGGGGGGCTGGGCGAAGTGAGGGGCAGCTGGGGGTGGGGGGAGGAGGGAGTAGAGAGACCACCTCTGAGGTACAAACAGCCAGGACATGGGGGCAAAAGGGGGAGGGCAGAGCTCAGTGCCACTCGCACCCTGTGCACCCCACATGTTCCACTGTTTGAAATGGGGACCCACGGGCCCGGGCCCAGCCCCACTTCCCCCCACGGAGCCCTCGACGGGTCCCACATGTCTGGACCCAGCCCCACTTTCCCCTGCGGACCCATCCACGGGTCCCATGGGCCCCGGCCCAGCCCCGCTTCGCCCCCTGGAGCCATCGACAGGTCTCACGTCTGATAGCGGGATGAAGTTAAGGGGCAGAGCTCTCATCTCTGGGGGGGGGGTGACAATGCGGTTCTGGCGGGACCCAACTGAGAGTGCCAACTCAGGACAAATTGCTCAAACAGGGCAGTTACAGCCCAAGGCTGGGGTTTTTCCACCTCTAAGGCAAACCAAACCAGCCAGACTAAGAGGACTTCGGTCTCACCCCACTGGCTAACCACAAGTCACACAAGCAATCTCCTAGACACTCCAGTTTCCCAGTATCACCACCAGTGCCACTCGATATGGGGACAAATGGTTATGAAAACCAATATCCCAGTAAAAGAAAAAAGGTTCTCCTGATCCCAAAGGATCAAGCCCCAGACCCAGGTCAATATACAAATCAGATCTTACCCACAAATCACACTGTTGCCAATCCTTTAGAATCTAAAATCTAAAGCTTTATTGATAAAAGAAAAAAGATAGAGATGAGAGTTAGAATTGGTTAAATGGAATCAATTACATACAGTAATGGCAAAGTTCTTGGTTCAGGCTTGCAGCAGTGATAGAATAAACTGCAGGTTCAAATTAAGTCTCTGGAACATCCCCCGCTGGGATGGGTCATTCAGTCCTTTGCTTAAAGTTTCAGCTTGTAGCAAAGTCCTTCCAGAGGTAAGAAGCAGGATTGATGACAAAATGGAGATGAGGCATCAGCCTTATATAGTCTTTTCCAGGTGTAAGAACACCTCTTTGTTCTTACTGTGGAAAATTACAGCAAGATGGAGTCTGGAGTCACATGGGCCAGTT
>NW_020683772.1:0-2455 GCF_002925995.2 Terrapene triunguis
ATGGTACAGGATAACTAAAAACAATTTCATTTACATTGGTTCTACATTGTCCCCCTTTTGACCCTTCAATCCAGGGGTATTGAATGGGTCACACTTTATGTAATTGTTTTAAGGCAGAACCAACATAACAGTTAGGATTACTAATAGGACAATGATGGGATGAAAAATTATATTTAGAACTGCTGACCAGGTGGGCTGCTTCTACAACACCTTGCCCCTTTATTTATGATTATTACAGCAGTTGTTATTGTAGGGCACAGGTGATCTGTTGCAAACAAACCAAACAATTATAAAACCATTACCATTACAATAATTGGGTACATTGACAAACAAGATGAGGCCCAAGTTTGATGCTGCAATAGCCATCAAACAATAAAAGTCACTGAGGTCAGGACCTTTTTAAGCACACACAACAAATAAGATTTTGTAGGAGTACCACAGTTGTCATGCAAGGTTAAGCTGATTTGGACTTAAACTAACATTTAGTTGCCAAAATGTTGCAGAATTTTTTATTTTTAACAGTTGTTTTTAAGAGGTTTCTGGGGACCTGAAAGATGGGGCCCTACAATTATGGGCCAAGGTTTTACAGGTTATGGGGTCCCAAGAACTACCCTTTAGGGCTTGGGGAAGTAGAACCAGAGTGCATAGAGGAAAGTGTGGAATTAACAATACAAGCAAATGTAACTAACAATACAAATGTATTAATAACAAAAATTAACAACAAAATGACTATTAGAGAACCTAACAAAAAATAAACCTGATGCACTGGGGACCAAAGTCCTTTGGACACAAGTGGTGATTGATAAATTGGATGGACATGGGGGAAGTAGAGAGAGGAAAAGACATTTGCCCTGTCTAGTGTAGTATCCCCTCTTTTTTTTGGACCCAATGCTAGCACGGGACACCACTAGAGACAGACACAGAACATGCAACACAGAACACTGAACACAGACTTTGTCATGACACTATAACCATGGTATTTTATAACTCTTCAGCTGGTACCAGCTCTCCTGATGTTCTGGTTTAGAGCCTGCAAGATAAAAGCTTGGAAACAAATTAGCACAGTGCTTTCACCATGGCAGAACCTGCTTAGTTTCTGCCACAGTGTGTTTGGTACTTGGGGCTGCGCAAATGCTAATTAAATTGTGCATTTTTTTGTGAGTGTAAATTTTTCTTTCTCTTAGTAAAAGGGCATTAACACTTTATTTAGAAAAAAAAATTTCTGTTTTAAAATCTCCAGCCATTTTGCCATAGCCTGGAGATCTGAGGCAGAAGCAGGCACTGTTGTTAACTGTTTCAATGGCATTTTGGCCCTGGGAGGAGGAATTTACCCAAATATTTTAAATATCCCCCTTCCCAATCTCCAGAGGGGTCCCAAAGGTCTGCCCCCTTCTGGGGTCTCAAATGTTTCTTCTCCTGATGTTACTGCTGCTGTAAGTTTTGAGAGTGCTGTTTTAACTCTCTGTACCTAACCTGTTTTTCAGTTTCTTTATCTTTTGCTTGCCTGGGCCCGATCCTGCTTTTTCCAATAAACAGGTCCTTTCCATGGGTACAAGCTTTTTCCACTCCCAATTTAGCAAGGAGGGTGGGCTTTTTAACTAGCCCCCACCCTTCCTGGTCCCGTTCCTTAAACATTTTCTTCAAAATTGTGAAATTACCACAATATTACTTACAAAAAACAAAAACAAAAAAAAAACAAACAAACATAAACCACACTACACTGCCCAAACTCCTATATCCTTCAGAGTTTGGTTTAACAGAACAAGATCTGTATCTTATGTTTTTAACCCACTCTGGGCCAGAGGGAGAGACGCTAAGCCTCCCTCTGTATTACTCGGTCTGCTACCACCGAGGGTTCATACACCAATTATACAAATCCTTCCCCGGATCAGAGTGAGAAACACTAAGTTCTCCTCTTTAGCTCAGTCTTGCTACGGCTGAGGGTGTATGTACCTCTATAACACAATTTAAACCTAAACTCCTAAATCCTTCAGAGTTTGGTTAATCCTTCCCCGGATTATGTACCTTTATAACACAATTTAAACCTAAACTCCTATATCCTTCAGAGTTTGGTTAATTAACTGAAAGTTTACACTCTTTTTCCTCTAGTGCCAGGCTTGCTAAAGCTGGCGGTGTGCACACCAGTTTTATAATAACTGTGGATTCTATGCTTGCTCCCCCTTTCGCATTCTCCACCAATAATGTTGTCCCACAAACTTACACAGGATCGTTTTAGGGGTCAAGACAAAGATGCCACATTTATTATTAAACTGTAACTATTAGCAAATACCTTAATGCTTATACACATACACTCACACACACACACACACCAAAATGTTCTGCAGCTGCTGGATAGTTACCAGTCCTGATTGTAGTTTGAGTTCGCAGCTTGGGATCGTAGCTCGTGGCAGCTAACTGGCCAGGAAAGCTGAGCACGAGGAGGAGCCGGGTCTCT
>NW_020683773.1:0-7991 GCF_002925995.2 Terrapene triunguis
CGGCTCTCCCCCCCCGACCCCGGCGGCCAGAGCGGCCGGGGCGAGGGCGGGGGGGGCGGCGAGCCCAGCTGTGGCCCCGCGCTCCCCGGCGGCCGGAGCGCCGCGCCGCCCCCCTCCGGGTGCCGCCCCAAGCACCAGCTTGGGTGCTTGGTGCCTGGAGCCGGCCCTGTTGTCACTCCACAGAAAATCTCACTAAAAATTTTCCATCAATAACAATGAGGGTTGGAAAGATTAGATTTTTATTGGTAAATGACGATAAACGGTGCTTTCACTGTACACATACAAACCAATGAAAAAAATATTTCCATCATCAAGAATCAAAAAGTACACAGAGGCAAAGAAAGAAAAACGTTGCTTCTGATTTAAGGATCTCTACTTTGTAGTTTGACGTGTACTTGGAAGGAAAACAGCCAATGAAAAGCCTCCTTATTGATGTCCTGAATGTGAAGGGATAATTGTCTTTGCTCATGCTCTGAAAATGAAGGCTCCCTCGGATGATGCTGTACAGTATCTGCCCAGCTGAGCAAACACTGAAACAGGTGGCAAGCAGGAGGGATGTTTCCAGGAAATCCTGATAAACTGAAAGGCTACAGCTCTCTCTCGGAGGAGAGGCAGCAGATCACAATAACATCAAAGGGAAACTGGAGCTGTTTCATGTTTCTAATCCCCTGCCAGTACAATGGTGTTGGGTCAGAAAAGACTACTTGCATTATCCAGGCTGGCCCCTGTGCTTCATGGTGTCTTCACAACGTCATCGAATCATGAAAATTATACCTTGAAAACAACAATTAGGTCATCTAGTCCATCTCCCTGAGGCTGGTGCAAATTTGTTCGTAGCAGTCTCATTGGAACAGGTACAGAGAGGCCATGTCACCATTCTGCCTCAGTTTACCCAACTGTAAAATGGGGATAATGATATTAACTTGCTTTGTAATGTTCTTTGAGATCCAGGGATGAGAAATGGTAAATCTCACAGTAGGTGTCATTATAATAATTATCAAGCTATAAAGCAAACAGCACAGACAAGGACATTTGTGGATACATGCATATTCACCCTACAGCCCTTGATCTGTTAAAACATTGTTAATCATGACAGCCCTTGTCTTCATGCAGTACTAAGTGGTGGCTAACACGGTTTCTCACACAATGCATTTTCACAGTGTAACCTCTCCTCCACCCCTCAATGTGAGCTGGTCTCCCTCCAGGCCTGCAGCGTCAAATTGTTAAAGAAAGGAAATCACTGGCGGTACTTTCCCCAGCTTCATCTAAAAGCCAAATCGCACACCCAATAGATTGTGTAGTCACTCAGAATAGCACAGTGTGTGCTCTTCTGGGCTCTACTGGGTCTCTTGGGCTTGGGTTAATTAGATGGACAAATATTGGTTCCAACCATAATCACAGAATCATAGAATCGTAGGACTGGAAGGGACCTCGAGAGGTCATCTAGTCCAGTCCCCTGCACTCGTGGCAGGACTAATTATCTAGACCATTCCTGACAGGTGTTTGTCTAACCTGCTCTTAAACATCTCCAATGATGGAGATTCCACAACCTCCCTGGGCAATTTATTCCAGGGCTTAACCACCCTGACAGTTGGGAAGTTTTTCCTAATGTCCAACCTAAACCTCCCTTGCTGCAATTTAAGCCCATTGCTTCTTGTTCTATCCTTAGAGGGTAAGAAAAACAGTGTTTCTCCCTCCTCCTTTTAACAGCCTTTTACATATGTAAGGGGACTGTTGTCCCCTTACTAACATTCAGTGGGAGCGTATTGGTAGGCAAGCTCCCAGTACTAAAAGAAAGGGGAAGGGTCAATGAGAAATCAGGAGCCTGAGACTGACAGTCCCCAGGGGCAATGGGGAGAGACCAAAGCTCCAGGTCAGCCTGACTGACAGGCCAGGCAGGCTAATCAAGGAGTCAGGAGGCCAAGGGGGTCCTGTCCTCCGTGTGAGCTGGAATTGCCTGGGTCAGACAGAGTGGGGCCGAGCTAAGGAGAAAGCAGGGGCCCGAGCTGAGCTGGGCCAGATCCAGAGGGGCCAGAAAAGCAGCCCAGAGAGAGCAGAGCTGCAGCAACCAGAGCCAAAGGGGCCAGAGAAGCAGCCCAGGGAGCTGGAGGCAGAGCAGCAGCAGCAGTGCTGAGGCAGAGTGGAGCTGGAGTTGGGGCTGGAGCAGTCCGGAGCCGGGTGCGGTGAGCAGCTGGGTGCGGTGAGGGGGACCCTGGGCAGTGGGCCCAGCACAGGGAGAAACCTCAGTCAAGAGGCTCTGCAGGCCAGACTTGGGGGGGATCGTAACCCCGACCGGGCAGGGGCAACGCTGGGAAGAAGGGTCCTGCCACCTAGAGCCTGAGAGCGTGTGGCCAGCGCCAGAGCAAGGGTCCAACCCACAGCGTCTCTGCAGCACAGCCAGGGCCTGAGAAGGAGGCCTGGGACCTACAAGGAACAGACTGCGAACTGCCCTGAGGTTCCAGAGACACTGTTTGGGATGTTCCCTGCCACAGAGCAGGGTGACGTGTTTTCCTTTAACCTTTCCCATTTTTCCTTATTCCTTTTTAAACTAATTGCTGATTAAATAAACTGTATTTGCTTTAAATCGTATGTAATGATCAGTAGGTCAGGAAAGCATCCAATGCAGAGAGAGTACCCCGGAGTGGGGACACCCTAGCCCCTGTCCTGGGTGACCACAGCAAGGTTGGGGGTTGAGCCCCCCAGGAATCCTGGGCCCAGCCTTGTTGGGGTTACAAGGACTCTGCCACACAGGAGAGTGGAAGGGGAGTCCTCGAGGTCAGGGAGGCCTCTGGGTAAAGGAAGTGGGAGCGAGGACTCAGATCCTTTCGCTAGCCCACTTCACCGGGGTAGTGCAGAAGCCAGGAAAGTTCCCCACAATAGCGGGACCATTCCCCCACTTACACATACTTGAAAACTGTTATCATGTCCCCCCTCAGTCTTCTCTTTTCCAGACTAAACAAACCCAATTTTTTCAATCTTCCCTCATAGGTCATGTTTTCTAGACCTTTAATCATTTTTGTTGCTCTTCTCTGGACTCTCTCCAATTTGTCCACATCATTCCTGAAATGTGGTGCCCAGAACTGGACACAATACTTCAGTTGAGGCCTGAGTAGTGTGGAAGAATTACTTCTCGTGTTTTGCTTGCAACACTCCTGATAAATGAAGCGGGTGGTAGCTCCCTTTTATTGACACCCAGCCAGCCAGTTAGCTATAAAGTCCCTCTTAGTGGCTGTTCTCTGCTTGGTTTACCTGTAAAGGGTTAAAAAAGTCCCCCAGGTAAAGGAAAGGGTGTGGGCACCTGACCAAAAAAGCCAATGGGAAGGCTAGAACTTTTTAAATTGTGAGGAAAAAAAAAAACTTCCCTTTGTCTGTTGTTGTTGTTCACCGGAGAGAGGGGACAGAACAGGACAGGGCTGGAGTTATGCTGTAAAAAGCTTTAAAACCAGGTATGAAAAAGCATCAAATCATACCTCAACCCAACTTATCTGAAACCCCAAATATGTAAGTAATCAGGGAATGTCTAGGAAGACGCGATTAGGTTATTTCTTGTATTTCTTATTGGCTTGTGGACTCCTCTGTGCTAACCCCAGATGCTTTTGTTTTGCTTATAACCTCTAAGCTGAACCTCAAGAGAGCTATCTTGATGCTTAATTTTTGTAATGCCTTTTTTTAAGATCTAGCAAAAAGCCTAAGTTCCAAATGTATTTCCTTTCTTTTTTGTTTTTAATAAAATTTACCTTTTTTAAGAACAGGATTGGATTTTTGGTGTCCTAAGAGGTTTGTGCATGTTGTTTAATTAGCTGGTGTAACAGCTAATTTCCTTTGTTTTCTTTCTCAGCTCTTCCCCGGAGGGGGGGGGGTGAAAGGGCTTGAGGGTACACCACAGGAAGGAATTCCCAAGTGCGCCTTCCTGGGTTCCAAAAAGGGGTTTCGCATTTGGGTGGTGGCAGCGTTTACCAATCCAAGGTCAGAGAAAAGCTCTAACCTTGGGAGTTTAATAGAAGCCGGGAGTGGCCAGTATTAATTTTTTGAATCCTTGCGGGCCCCCACCTTCTGCACTCGAAGTGCCAGAGTGAGGAATCTGCCTTGACAGACCATTTCTCCAGTTTGTCCAGATCATTTTGAATTTTAATCCTATCCTCCAAAGCACTTGCAACCCCTCCCAGCTTGGTATCGTCCGCAAACTTTATAAGTGTACACTCTATGCCATTATCTAAATCATTGATGAAGATAGTGAACAGAACCAGAACCAGAACTGATCCCTGCGGGACCCCACTCGTTATGCCCTTTCAGCATGACTGTGAACCACTGATAACTACTCTCTGGGACCTGTTTTCCTACCAGTTTTGCACCCACCGTATAGTATCAAAAGCTTTACTAAAGTCAAGATACACTAAGTTTACTGCTTCCCCCCTGTCCACAAGGCTTGTTACCCTGTCAAAGAAAACTATCAGGTTGGTTTGACACGATTTGTTTTTGACAAATCCATGCTGACTGTTACTTATCCCCTTATTATCTTCTAGATGTTTGCAAAATGATTGCTTAATTATTTGCTCCATTATCTTTCTGGGTACAGAAGTTAAGCTGACTGGACTGTAGTTTCCCTGGGTTGTCCTTATTTCCCTTTTTATATATGGGCACTATATTTGCCCTTTTCCAGTCTTCTGGGATCTCTCCTGTCTTCCATGACTTCTCAAAGATAATTGCTAATGGCTCAGATATCTCCTCACTCAGCTCCTTGAGTATTCTAGGATGCATTTCATCAGGCCCTGGTGACTTGAAGACATCTAATTTATCCAAGTAATTTTTATCTTGTGCTTTCCCTATTTTAGCCTCTTCTGATCCTACCTCATTTTCACTGGCATTCACTACGTTAGATGTCCAATCACCACCAACTTTCTTGGTGAAAACTGAAACAAAGAAGTCATTAAGCACCTCTGCCATTTCCACATTTTCTGTTATTATTTTTCCCCTCTCATTGAGTAACTGGCCTACCCTGTCCTTGGTCTTCCTCTTGCTTCTAATGTATTTGTAGAATGTTTTCTTGTTACCCTTTATGTCTCTAGCTAGTTTGATCTCATTTTGTGCCATGACCTTTCTAATTTTGTCCCTACATACTTGTGTTATTTGTTTATATTCATCCTTTGTAATTTGACCGAGTTTCCACTTTTTGTAGGACTCTTTTTATCATAGTCACATGAGCCACAGCTGGGCCAATTAAATGAAGCCAATTATACTTCATTGCTTACACAGAACAGAAGAGACAGCTAATCACAGAGTAAATATACTGGTCCTGACTCCACACTGCGTTACACCACTTCTGTGGTGGTGGAGCTTCATTGGGCCAATTCCTCAGCTGGTGTTAATTGGCTTAGCTCCATTGATGTCAATGGAGCTACAGCGATTCACACCGACCGAGAATCTGGCTCCTTGACTTCAGTGGAGGTAAAATTGGAGTAACATGGTAGAGAATCAGCCCCACTGTCTCTTGAAAAGGTGTGGTCCAGGGACACACAGAATATACGACCTCACATATTATTTGTGTTTCAAGCAATACCAATTGCGATATCGGAGAAACAATCATGAAGAAGTATGCAACAGATGTTATCTTCATTTATTTGGGAAAAGAAGAGCCCCAGAATTAGTGCTTCAGATCTGTACAGCCCTCCATTGGGCATCATAATTAACACTTCATAGAGATGAATGGAGAAATTCACCCCTCTCGAAGCTATTGCTTTGTGTCAGATGAGCAGGGGCAGAGCAGCAGGCTCTGAAAAATGGTGTCCTTTGAGCGATGTGAGGATGATACAGGACAAAACCACATCTGGTACCGGACAGCCAGAAACAAGACTGTCTGGCTTAAAATTGGGCAAATGGCCTGCCTAGGTGCAGAATGAAGGGGTGTCTTCTATGCCATCTAGGTGTGCGCTCCCCCCCAAGTTCATTGTCTGTACTCTTAGACAAAGTAAAATCCATGGCTTTTCTGTTTTCCTTTATGCTCCCTTCCTGCTGATTTTACATGTGACTATTAACATCTGACTAAGAACAATTTCAATACCTCTACATAACTCCTTACATAGTATCTGAACACCCATTTTACAATGACATGAATAACCAATGTGACAACGGTTTCATTTAAGACCCCATATGACATTCTTTGGTGAACGAGAATGTATACACCAGGATCAGGATATTCCTGTACCCTCCATGCCAACTGGCATTAAGGGGTTCTTGGGTCAGACTCCCCCGACCTCTAAACTGAAAAGAGGATTCCACGCACATCTTTCCATCCTCTGCATTCTTCCCCTATTCCCCCCTCCAGCAAATTCATTCCCTGTCCCCCATTCCTCCCTCCCAGCAAACTAATCTAGTAGCTTTGCACCTTCCTGCCCTCAGCAAATTGAACTTGTGCTGCCTCCCTAATTCAGCAAATTGACCCTGTCCTCCTACATCACTCTCCAGCTTATCTGTAGGCTCTTTTCAGGGCTACAGGTGAGTGTGTGATACCCCAGAAACTCCCTTAATTCCCCATTCTGCCAGCAGAACGCAGTTGGAGGATGGGAGCCATCATGTGTTAGGCACTTCCCTCTCTAGATGGTCCCAGAGTCTATCCTACAGCCTCCGTGAGGCTCTCAGGACCCAATTCAGCCCTTGCACTGGGGACAGGGATGGGGAGAGGAGAGGACAGGCGGCTTTCAATCAGCTTCATACTTCCCTTATTCCGAGCTAGGAAGTAGCCAGTTTGGCCCATGGGACAGTTTAGAACAGCCCAAGGAGCTGAGCCAACATGTGCCCACTGCCCCATGGGTCTTTGCAGAAGCTAATAACGGCAATGGCATAGGAATGCGCCAACTACGCCTACCCTGTTCAGGGAACTCCCACCCCCGCTGTATGTTTCCTGCACCCAAAGCTTGTGCAGCAGGTGGCATAGAGCTGGCTAGGCTGACTCAATGCCTGGCAGGGACTCACACCACAACAGCAAAACTCATTGCTGAGGGGCCCCCACAATTGCACTGAGGTTCCTTCATGCTGCCTTGCTGGTATAAAGAAGCTGTGGGGCATGGAACAGTCAGATCCTAAATGTCCAGCAGAGAAGCAGGTGAAGAACAGCCAGCATGGCTCGTTCTCCTCCATCACCTGCCAAACACCTTTCCTCCTCCTACCCGTTTGTATTGTGTATCTATTGCAGTCAAGGTGAGTCAATCCACAGACGATCATGGGTCGTGCAAAATTTCCTGGCCACATTATGGTTTTTCAAAACCCAAACTGGATGTGATTCAGATCAGGGTACCCTGCAGTTTGTGGGTTTACAGAAATGTCTCTAGGTGTTGCTCATCCCTATAATTTTGAGAGGATGTAAATATATTTTGAGAGGGGGGTTGTTTTTTATTATATTATTTGAAAGGTGAAGTTACGTCTTGTATAAAGCTTGTAATTATACATATCTGGGAAGCAGTGGATACCTTACTTGGGGGCCATGAGCAATATTAAGTAGTTTGAACCAGGGTGAAAAAGTAATTCAGTATTCACTGGCACAAGCACCTGGAGCTCCCAAGTGAGTGTACTAGCCACCAGACTCAAAAGCCATTTGTTTCCTCGTTCTTTCTCAGGCCCAGTGATGATTCAAGGATTTGATTCAAAGTGGAACAGCTTCCACAGAAGTGATATCTACCCCAGAATAGTCTGTATAGGCTGAGGGGTAGGATATTGTTCCAGAGGAAGGATTGAAACCTGGGTCTTCCACATCCTACATGAGTGACATAACCACTGGGCTAAAATGTATAACGTGGGGCCCCATCACCTCCCTCCTTTCTGTTTTGTGATACTAGCCCTTTAAAAAGCAACAGAGGGTCCTGTGGCACCTTTAAGACTAACAGAAGTATTGGGAGCATAAGCTTTCGTGGGTAAGAACCTCACTTCTTCAGATGCAAGTCACTTCTTGCTTCTGAAGAAGAGAGGTTCTTACCCACGAAAGCTTATGCTCCCAATAC
>NW_020683774.1:0-2337 GCF_002925995.2 Terrapene triunguis
CACCTTCCTAATTGCTGGTAACTGGAAGCCTGAGGCCCCACCTCTCTGCCCTACCTCTTCCACCAAGTTCCGCCCCTGCTCTGCCTCTTCCCCTCAAGGCCCCGCCCCTCACTCGCTCCTCTCCTCCCCACCCCCTGTCACTCTCTGGATCATCCCTGGGACACTCTGCACCCCAAAGCACCCCATATTTACCAAGCTGATGTAATTGTGGTATGTTTTGTACAAACTAGGCCCTGTGAGTATCATTCTAAAAGTCTTAATCTGCTAAACATTGATATCCCCTTGGATTGTATGAGCTCTCATTGTATGTGAAGCTAATATATCTTGCTATGTGTGAGTTACTAAAGTGTGATATGAGGCTGGAAACACCCCAAACCAGCCTTTCAGGTATGTCAAAGGAGTAGCCAGACAGTGTTAATTGCTGTCGTGGCAACCCATCCAGGGAAGAAACCACTAGCACAGGAACTCAGTATATGAAAGCCTCCTTGGAGGGAGCATGGAGACAGTGGAGAATGTTTGGCCAATAGGCCATATTGCAGAACGAACATCATTCGTCACATGCACAGACTTTCGAGCAAACTGGAAGAAACTATAAAAGATGGGGAGTGGCATCATCACTTGTCTTCGGTCCCCCACAACTCAACACCTGCAAGAAGCTCTGAAAGGCAAAGAACTTTAAACGGGGGAGAGGAACCCAGGCTGCAAAGCAGATACAGCCTGTGCATAAAGAATCTGTTAGCCTCCTTGTAACATCGGTCAGGGTGAGATATTGCGGATTCAAATCCTATCTAATGTGTACAAGTCTTAGACTGCCAGTTTGTTTGCTTTGCAAGGTAACCCGCTTTTATCTGTTTGTTATCACTTATAATCACGTAACATCTATCCTTCTGTAGTTAATAAACCAGATATATGTTTTATCTTAATCAGTGCCTTTTTGAGTGAAATGTATGGGACTCTTAGCTCCGTTAGCAAAGGCTGATCTTCCCCCATCAAGGAGGAGTGGACTATTTAATGGGCGTGTGCTGTACACATTCCTCTGCAGTGCAACATGGTCTAATTCTGGGTTTATGCTCCTGCAGGGATACAAAGCTGGGGAGCTGGGAAATTGGCTGGTGCCTCCGTTGTTGGTCCATGAGTGGTTTAGGTAAAGCACTCAGGTAGCTTAGTTGGGTGTGTGGCACTACCTGCTGTCGTGTTGGGTGATAACAGGGCTGGGAGGGGCTGGCTGTGTGTCACCAGCAGAGCAGGGGGAGAGGCCAACTGAATGGTTTGGGGGCATAGCGGTTCCAACAGCTTCCAGGCTTCACCCTGGGGGCACATCTCATCACAATCGTCACTTTCCATCCAGCCCCCCTAGTTGGGTTCCCTCTACTCCTGGGCTGGGACGGGAGCTGCTGCAGCCTGACAAGGAGCCTGCCTGCAGGTAGGAGGTGGCCCCGGTTAATGACTCAACGTCTCCCTCTGCCCTGCAGTAACTGAACATCATTATACATAGAGATATGAATAGCGTTCTTACGTCAGTTTCATGGTAGAGATGGTGAGCTTTTTTGCCTCAGCTTTGGGGAATTAGCCCTTTTGAAGGGTATCTGTAGCTATTGAACCAGCTGATAGCTACTGATTGTAGAATCATAGACCCCCAAGATGGAAAGGGACTGCAAGTGTCTGCTAGTCTAACCCCCTGCCAAGATGCAGGATTTCTTGTGTCGAAACCATCCAGGACTATAAATTTATTACAATAAACCAAATACTTAAACTATAAAGATATACATATATATATGCAAGCAAGCAGGTTAGTCCTATAGGCTACAGGGGCATTAGCCCTTTTGAAGGGTATATGAAGATCGCTATTACTGGTTGGGAGCTGTTCTCTGTTTGTCCATTTCAATGTAATCAGTTCCATTCTTTTATTTTGTTCTCCTCTATCCTACGCCCCCTTGTTTTTCTGTTCTCTACACTAAACAGTCCCAGACTTTTTAGTCTCATAGCCTGTCTCGGAAATCCTGGGAGACCTGGCATACCCCTCAATGCCGGGGCTCGTGAAGCTGTACATGGGAAACCTGGATAGCAGGAAGGAGCATTTCAACAATAGGCTGAGTAGGATCAGGATGACCATAGAATGTGCATTTGGCAGATTAAAGGTGCGCTGATGATGCCTTTATAACAGGTTAGACCTCAATGAGGAAAATATTCCCCTGGTTGTAGCCATGTGTTGCATGTTGTATAATATTTGTGAAGTAAAGGGTGAAAAGTTTGCTCAGGGGTGCACTGCTGAGACGGAACACTTGGCTGCTGATTTTGAGCAGCCAGATACCAAGGCTATTAGAGGGGCACAATGGG
>NW_020683775.1:0-1760 GCF_002925995.2 Terrapene triunguis
CCTCCATATTGGCAATACCTCCCAACTTTGTGTCATCTGCAAATTTTATTAGCATGCTTTTTGTGCCAAGGTCATTAGTGAAAATGTTAAATAAGATTGGTCCCAAAACTGATCCCTGAGGAACTCCACTAGCAACCTCCCTCCAGCCTGACAGTTCACCTTTCAGTATGACCTGTTGCAGACTTCCCTATAACTAGTTCCTTATCCACTTTTCAATTCTCATATTAATCCCCATCTTCTCCCATTTAACTAATAATTTCCCATGTCGAACTATCAAATGACGTACTGAAATCCAGGCATGATTAGATCTACTGTATTTCCTTTGTCTAAAGTTATCAGGTAGCATCTCAAAGAAAGAGATCAGATCTGGCATGCTCTATCTTTTGTAAAACCATGTTATATTTTATCCCAGTCCGTCCAAGGGCCCCAACCCTTATAGAAGGATTGGAAAGACTTTGGCCTACTAGGGCCCCATAAGACTGATGGGTGACCTTTGGTAAGCTTTCAGCATATGTATAGGGGCTTTTATTGCTTTAAATATGTTTTCCATGTAATGCTTTTACCATAAGAATAAATGTGCTTGCTTAAAAAGAGCTGTGTGGTAACTTATATTTTCTGGCAATACACTGTTCATAGCTCTTGGAGGAGAAAGCAAAGCACAGGTCTTGGCCTTTACGCAAACTAGCTTGCTGAGGTTATCACAGTGTAATCCAGGGAGCTGTGTAGCCTTAAAACCCCCAGTCAGAAGTGAGAAAGACTTGGATCTCTCCCAAGACAAGTGGAAGCTGGGAGGCTGGGACCTGGAAACCTTAAGTGGGTAAGGACCACAGAGTGGGAATACAGGTGCAGTCACCCTGAGATGGTGACAGAAACATCCCTTTGCTTTGACAGAGGAGGAGGGGAACAAGGAAAGTTGCTTTCCTGCCAATGCCTTTTTCTCTCCTGAAGTCACAACAGCTTTATCAATATCACACAGTCATAAGAACATAAGAACGGCCACACCGGGTCAGACCAAAGGTCCATCTAGCCCAGCATCCTGTCTACCGACAGTGGCCAATGCCAGGTGCCCCAGAGGGAGTGGACCAACAGGCAATGATCAAGTGATCTCTCTCCTGCCATCCATCTCCATCCTCTGACAAACAGAGGCTAGGGACACCATTCCTTACCCATCCTGGCTAATAGCCATTAATGGACTTCACCACCATGAATTTATCTAGTTCTCTTTAAAACGCTGTTATAGTCCTAGCCTTCACAACCTCCTCAGGTAAGGAGTTCCACAAGTTGACTGTGTGCTGCGTGAAGAAGAACTTCCTTGTATTTGTTTTAAACCTGCTGCCCATTAATTTCATTTGGTGACCCCTAGTTCTTGTATTATGAGAATAAGTAAATAACTTTTCCTTATCCACTTTCTCCACATCACTCATGATTTTATATACCTCTATCATATCCCCCCTTAGTCTCCTCTTTTCCAAGCTGAAGAGTCCTAGCCTCTTTAATCTCTCCTCATATGGGACCCGTTCCAAACCCCTAATCATTTTAGTTGCCCTTTTCTGAACCTTTTCTAGTGCCAGTATATCTTTTTTTAGATGAGGAGACCACATCTGTACACAGTATTCGAGATGTGGGCGTACCATCGATTTATATAAGGGCAATAATATATTCTCAGTCTTATTCTCTATCCCCTTTTTAATGATCCCTAACATCCTGTTTGCTTTTTTGACCGCCTCTGCACACTGCGCGGACATCTTCAGAGAACTATC
>NW_020683776.1:0-2889 GCF_002925995.2 Terrapene triunguis
CACTGTGACCCCTAGGTCCTTTTCTGCAGAACTGCTACCTAGCCATTCGGTCCCTAGTCTGTAGCTGTGCATGGGATTCTTCCGTCCTAAGTGCAGGACTCTGCACTTGTCCTTGTTGAACCTCATCAGGTTTCTTTTGGCCCAATCCTCTAATTTGTCTAGGTCCCTCTGTATCCGATCCCTACCCTCTAGTGTATCTACCACGCCTCCTAGTTTAGTGTCATCGGCAAACTTGCTGAGAGTGCAGTCCACTCCATCCTCCAGATCATTAATAAAGATATTAAACAAAACCGGCCCCAGGACCGACCCTTGGGGCACTCCGCTTGAAACTGGCTGCCAACTAGTGTTGTATTCAAGAGTTAGTAACAAAGAATATACATTAAAATTTTAAACCTAACTAGTGTTCCTTAAGTGACTTGACACAAGATGTGAGAACATATTAGTATTAGAGCTGAGTGGGTCTAATATTTATTAAATCTTCTTTTTTTATATAGGAATTAGATACAATACTCCTATCAGCTAATTTCTAAGTTATCAGCAAAAAAAAAAAAAAAACCCTAGAGTTTTCAGGTGCCTAAGTAGCCTTTGGTATCACGGTTAAAGTTGCCCTCCCCCCCCACCTACCAAAATCTGAAATGATGCCCTAGGGAATGGAGGAGGGCTTGGGACACTGGGAAGAAGAATGTGGGGAGAGGATAGGGGCAAGGGCACCTGTCAGCCCCACATTCTCTCCCGTATGTGTGCCACAATCTGGGACCCTCCCCAACCCATCTACAGGGGTATGACCCCTTTCTCTGCCCCTCCACATGTGAGCCAGCTTCTGGAGGAGGCTTGCCTATTTGGGGAGTGGGATGTTCTGAGCTGTTCTCCCTATCCCCCATGTGAGCTGGGATCTGGGGTTCCCTGCCCATGTGTGAGGTTTGACCTCCCTTCCATGTCCCCCTCGTGAGCCAGGTTCTGGAGGGGGCTAACTGTTCTGGAGGTTCTTGAGCCCAATTTCCTATTCCCCTCAGGTGATCTGGGATGCCTTGTCCTTCTAAGGGGATCTGAACCCCTCTCCCTAACCCCCACATATGAGCCAGAACCTGGAAAAGCCCTGCCCCTGTGGATGGGGAGCTTAGAACAGACATGCTGCTCAGAGCATACCCCCAAAACACAGTTCTGACACTGGGGTAAGGAGCTGAGAACAATTATGCTTGATGCATATCAGAAACTCTCCAGCACTGGGGAGGAAGGAAGGGAACACCCACTGACATGAATGGGGGTGGGGGGGTCATACTTCTCAGAGCCATTGTTTTAGGCTGTATTTATCTGCATTGGTTATTCGTTCAACTGAGAATCTCATTGAAATTAATAGGAGTACTTGTGGCACCTTAGAGACTAACAAATTTGTTAGTCTCTAAGGTGCCACAAGTACTCCTGTTATTTTTGCGGATACAGACTAACACGGCTGCTACTCTGAAAATTGAAATTAATGAGCCACTTAACACCCCTCTGAGCCTGCTGTACTGCTGATGGATGTGTAGAGCCCTCTGCTCCATTCTCCCTATAATTTCATAGAATATTATAATGAAGTGCTAGCTCTTCTTTAGCTAAGGTTGGGAAGCCCTTCCTGTGTAAAGGACAACTCTTCTAAATGCTCTAAAACCTGCATGCTTACAGAGATTATCAGTTTAGGGGGTAGGATTAGCTATGCAAATATAGGTCATTCAGCAAGATACAGACCCCAGGGAAAAAATAGCATTTTGTTAAGTTCACATTCTAGCAGCTTTGAAGTTTGAAACCCACCATGAGTAGAAATCTGAGAATGAACAGTAAACATTTGAGAAAAATCTGCCTCTGTCAAGGTGTGTTTTTGTTTTGTTTTTTGAGAAGTACAATCTGAATACAGAATATTCAGAAGGCACTGGAACTATTCTTGAAAAGAAAATGAATTACACGAATGAATGCACACTGGGACGGTAGGGGTGGTTAAGGGGCAAGATAGGTGGTAATTGGGAGGAGCTGTTTGGGTCTGCCATGAAGGATGCAAGTATCCTGGAGAGGGGGATAAATAGGAATGGGTGGTAGGGGAGGGAAGAGAAGCTGGGGGGCTCAGGTAAGGGGGAGAGGGAAAGGATTAGAGGGAATGGGAGGAGAAAAGATGGGTTGGAGAATGTGAGGAGTACCAGAGGTAATTGGAGTTTGGCGGGGGGGGGAGACTTTCTGCCCTGAATTCTCTCCTTCCATATGTGTGCTGGGATCTGGAGGAGCCCTACCCCTCTGCAGGGGTCTGAACCCCTCTCCCTACCTGATGTGTGTTCTGGGATCTGGGGAACACTGCTCCTCTTGGTCTGTTTGAGCTTCTTGACCTGCTCCTCCATGAGAGGTCACGGAGGAGGAGGAACTGAAGGTAACAGATTTAGACATCTGAAATCCAGAAAATGAATAGTTAAGTTACAATCCACTGCTGTGGGGGGGTGGAGCTGTTGAAAGTGTATGGGGGACAGGCTCAGTTTGGAGAAGGGGCAGACTGGGTGGACCTGAGGCATAGCTGGGGAAGCCTGGCTGAAGTAGGTGCAGGAGTCCCATCTACAAGTGGGCAATGGAAGTGAGGTGCTAGCTGAGTGTACAGCTCGGGCTACATAAGCAAGGTAGTGTGGGACCCTCCAGGCTCCAGGAAAGTGCTGACTGTGATATTTGTAGTCAGCAGCATAGGGCAGGAGACACCAAGGAGCAACTTCTTACATATTAATGGCTTCTGCCGTGCTAATGAATGGCTTAATGGGATGGGAAGGGGAGGGGGAACTGGAAATGTTGGCAGAGGGTTATATGTTCCAGGGAATGGTGGGGGATCAGGAGGTGGAGAAGGAGAGAGACATACCAGTTTTCTCTCTCATGCTTGAAGCT
>NW_020683777.1:0-2367 GCF_002925995.2 Terrapene triunguis
AAGAAGAAAAATTAAAAACCACTAATTAAAATATCATCCTAAAAACTCTCACGTTTCTTAAAGGGGTAAAACGTATTATATATCCACTCTCCCTTCAATAAGTGAGGGGGAAACAAGAGGGGAAATTCAATACATAGACAGTCTTACACCAAATCATTAATCTCCCAAGGATTTAAAAAAAAAAACCACCCAAGACTTAAAAGCAACAGTATGCAATAATACTGCTTAAAATAAAAACAAAAACGAAAAACAGAGGAAAGCCAAACGCATGCTCTCCTACTACCCTCGCCTGGAACTGACATAACTAGTAGGGCAGGACCGACTGCAGCAGAGTAGCAACTCTCAGAAGCAATCTCCAAATATCACCTCTGGAGGTGACCTCACCAGTCGGATGGGATCAGGTCCAGAGGGCAAGGAGGACTCTAGCAGGGTCTTTTAAGTACTGATATATTTATTAAAGGACGGATGGTCAGAGATTGTGTGTATGGTGTTAGTCTGCTAAGGAAGGCACCTTTGATACTTCTAGTCACAGGAAATGTGACTTATCAACTTTTGGACTAAGACAGATCCAGGCTGAAATGCTTGCTGGGCCATAAAGAATATCCTATAACTGGAGAATCTAAAACAAGTTTGAAATTGTTCTGGATGATTTACTGCTCTTCATTTATATTTAACAGAGCTGTAGAACATTGTATAATGTTTTATCACTCATGGCAAGACATGATACATGCTGATATCAGCTGAAGATTAGGATATAGTACTGTGAAGTCTTATCAGAAAGAGAATGGAACCTAGAAATCTTGATTAGCAATCACTGTTACCTTATAATGAGTTTCTGGACCAGCAGGGGTGAAATTGCATGCCAAAAGCACATATAAATTATTTCCCCTTTAAACATAGACCTGTGAGACTGTTACCTATTTCCAGGTTCATGGAGTTTAACTTATCAAAGGCATTACTGAACAAAAACCTTTCACTCATTTTGTATAATGCTGTTGACTGTGCTTTAATGATTAATGAAGTCAAGGCACCACAGTTCTGTAATGTATAAAATTGACCAAACCTCATATACTACCTGCTGCGTATGAGATGTTATTGGTACAGCATCAGGTTATAGACATCTTAATAGCAGATCCTGTTACATTCCATAATGGAGATTTCCTTGGTCACTTTGAACTGTATCATGTGTTGATATAGTTCATTAGGCAGCACCTTTGAACTTTAAGGTTATGGATTTGGATGGTGAAGAATCTCAACATGTTTACAATCACACCAAAATTCCTTCTCATCTCAAGCCCACCCACTCCACCTCCCACTCCCCCACACACAAAGGAGCTGCATAACAACTAATGCAGACATATGCAGCTAGGTCTGTGTGAACCTCCCTGAAAACAAAGGTGTGTTTGGGGTTTTGCGTTCATGAATGGGGGCAGAGGAGGATTAAGACTAAAATAGGACCAGATCCAATTTTACCAAAAGGCTCCCAACAAAGCAAAGACCCTTCACAGCAAGTAAACTTTCAGCAGTTGGTTTGCTGTCACATGCTTCAAACAAACCAAGAGGGCTCAGTTTACAAACCCTGCACCTACAGAACCCCGCATCTTTGCCCAGGCCTGTTTATAGGATAGATAGAACCTGCACTCCTATGGAAATTCCTCAGGACAGGTGGAGTTGGTTTAGCACAGGGGTCTCAAACTCAATTTGCCTTAGGGCCAATGCCAGTCCTCAAATCCTCCCAGCAGGCCAATAATTTCACTAAAGATGGTGTTCAGAAAAGAAAACATTTATATTGTATTTTTTATTTTGAATTTCTTAGAAATAATAAAGCTGTCATACAACTTTATACAATTCTTCACCTACCAGAGAGTTTTTAGTGTTTGCCAGACACCTGACAACGTTTCAGTTCTGTCAGTTTGTTGATGTTTGGCCTCGGTGACTGAGCAGTTGAAACCTTCAGGATTGCAGCAAGGTGTGCGTCAGATAGTTGTGTTCGGTATTTTGACTTGTTTATATTCATTGTGGAAAAAAGTGATACTGCCTCCATGGCTGACTCTGCTCAGCAACTAATGATGCGGTCTCCATGGCAACTCTGCCCAGCAACTAATGATGATATCTCTGTCCCTCTCCCCCAGCCAATGGGAGTTACGGTGGGCAGCGCCTACAGCGTGTCTGCCTGCGTCTCTCTTCCCATCTCTCCTCCGTGGGCCGCAGTGGGGAGGTTCTCAGGCCGCAGATGGCCCGCGGGCTTGGAGTTTGAGACCCCTGGTTTAGCATATCCTATGTTGACTCTGCTTGAGTCTGAGCATGAACTATTGCTGTGAACAGGGCCGGCTCTGGCTTTTTTGCCGCCCCAGGCAAAAAAGCCTC
>NW_020683778.1:0-1079 GCF_002925995.2 Terrapene triunguis
CCCCACCAAGCCCCCTGCCGTGAGCCGCTCAGGGTAGGGGGCTGGGGTAGGGCTGGGGCTGGGAGCCCCTCCACGACCCCAGCTTCCTGCCCTGACTCCTGCACCCCACACAGACCCCCAGCCCCCTGCCCTGACTCCTGCACCCCCCCCAGATCCTCCCACCCTGAGCACCAAATGGGAGCTCATGCAACCCCTCATTCCCACCTCCACCCCTCGCGCCAAATGGAGCTGCCCCAGGTAATCGCCCAAACTCCTGCCCCAACCCTGAGCCCCCTCCTGCACCCTAACTCCTGGCCAGACCCTGCACCCCAATGTTTCTTTACATTATTTTTATAAAGTGCTCTTATCGAAAGCGCTTTACAATAGTTAGCTAACAGTACAGACAATGTTTGGAAAGATCATTAAGTGTCCACCGAGACCCCCAGCAATTTTCAAGTGGTCTGTGGAAAAATAAGTTCGACTACAAGAACTATCAAGGTACCTCACTTTATTTTCATTTATTTGCTATTACTTACAGGAGGAGGATAAAGAAAACAAGAATGAAAAACAGGGGCGGGGGCAGATAAGAGAGAATGTTCTTTTTCTTGGCTGGGCCCCAAGGGGGCCCCCAAAAATGAAGCTGATCACAGGGCCCCACTAACTCTGAATCCGCCACTGCCCCTCCTCTTCGTAGGGAGCCTAGCGCCGGTGAGCTTCACCTTCGCACTTGCTGGCGTGGCCCTGCTTTTTGGTGCCGGTGTCTGGGTGGGACACCTGGCAGGTGTACTTCTTGCCCTCCAGCCACTTGCTCTGGGAGACACTGGCATTGCTGCGGGTGCTGAAGGTGCGGCCGTCGGCGTCCTTCTTGGGAGGCTCAGTGTCACCCTTTAGTTCCCCGGGCTGGCCGTCCACCAGCCATTCCACCGTCAAAGTCTCGGGGTAGAAGCCAGAGATGAAGCACACCAGCTCGACAGCGCCTGGCTTGGTGTTGCAGGAGTAGAGGACTTTCACCTTGGGTACATTTTGGGTGGACTCTGGGAGAAGGGTGATGGGTTAGTTTTTGTACAGACCCCTGCTGAGCCCCCCGCTCCCTGCAGCAC
>NW_020683779.1:0-1082 GCF_002925995.2 Terrapene triunguis
AGAGTTGCTTTCTTCATGCAAAAATCCAAGTTCTTCCACAGCCCTAAGTTGTAGAAGTCACATTGCAATCCAAAATAAAGATTTTATGGATTTCATTTACCAGGACTATGAAAGGGTGTTATACATTGCAATGTAAGTATTATAATATGCATGTCTTCTAGAGTCCTGGACTTTCATCCTTTCCCTTAAGAAATCTTACAAGCTCATACTTTGGAACTCTTTATAAAATGCATATGACACCTGCAGAACTTCATATTTACCCACAAGACCTAGCAGTGACATTCTGCAGAGCAAGCCCTGTACTTCTTGGGCTTTGGTGCTAGTGGGAGCAGACTCCTTGGCATCACTAAATATAGCTTTAGAAAAGAAGGAGAAGACATGCAAACCAAGCATACACACTCCCGGCCCCCAATATTTTGTTGCTAAAAGAGCAGTAGCAGGTTACAGCTTTACAACTTCAAAAAATAAAAAAAACCTCTGATCAGTACACAGTAACTAACTAAACACTATGAAACATTTTTAATTAACTATCAATTTTTTCAGTTTAGCGAGTTTCTTTACATTTAATACATTATTATATACGCAAACAGGTATTAATATTTTAGGATTTTTTAAAAAAAATGTCTTTCCAAATCTAAGCTAGTTATTAATGCTAGAAGACTGATTTAAGATACAAGAAGGTGGAATATATATATTTGAATGCATACACTAGCAAGACAGTTGTTTTGACTATGATGCAGGTAGTGCAGCTACAGAATAAGATTTTGATCTTTCCCTTTAATGAAAATAATCAAGTATTTTTTCACAGAATTACAGGTGCTTGATTCTGCAACATTTACTCATTTGAATAGTCCCACTGATTTCAACTGGGCAACTTGCGTAAATACAGATGACTCGCATGAATTCAGACTACAGACAGCTCCCAGGTTTGTTCTAAAAGTATTATAGACCCGATCATTAGAGTTGTGGGTACTCTATGCCTCGTAGGACTGGGTCCTAAAAATAGTTAAAACTAATGATTTAAAAAAACAAACAAACACAGATCTTAAATCTGCAGGCCAAATTCTGTACCCATTTTCAGC
>NW_020683780.1:0-9007 GCF_002925995.2 Terrapene triunguis
GAGAGCGGAGCCCCCGCTGGGGCTCCGGCTGCCCCCCACCCCCCGGCTCCGGCCGGAGGCTTTTTTGCCTAGGGCGGCAAAAAAGCCAGAGCCAGCCCTGGCTCCCCCAGTCACTGTTAGGAAACTGCTTTAGGCTCAGTCCTAGCAGCCAGCCAGGAGCCTCTTGCTCCCCCAGTCCCTGATAGCAAACTGCTTTTGGTCCTGCTGCTTTTCCAGCCAGGCACACAGCAATCCTTTCTTCTCCAGCTCCAAACAGCAACTACCCGGTCTCTGGCTTCGTACCTCCTTTTTATAAGGCCCTCCTGGGCCCTGATTGGCTGCTTTCCCTGCAGTCACTCTAGCCTGCTTGGAGGACCCCTCCACTGCTCCTTTCCTGGGATGGGTGTGGCAGAACCCTAAGGCCTCCAGCAGGCCCTAGTCCACCCCATCACAAAAACTTGTCACCTGCACCTCAGTTGGGGATAAACCTCAAAGAGGAGACAATGGTAGAAGAGAATGAGACAGTGGTCTCCATTTCACCTCTCCTCATCCCATCTCTTTTTTCATAACATCAATGACTCTCAAAGAACTAAACTATGGGGGAGGGGTCTCTGTCTGAAAGGAGACCCAGCCAGTGAAATTTACAATAGCAAACAGTTAGACAAAACCTTTGCTTTTAAGTAGGGTGACCAGATGTTCCATTTTTAAAGGGACAGTCCCATTTTTTGGGACTTTTTCTTATATAGGCACCTATTACCGCCTACCCCCGTCCCGTTTTTTCACAGTTACTATCTGGTCACCCTATTTTTAAGGCCACTTATCTTGTTAAATTAGGTATTAGCTTACATATTATTCTTTTATTTTCTTTTGTAACCAATCCTGACTTTTATGCATTAATACTTGTAATCATTTAAACTCTATCTTTCTGTAGTTAATAAACTTAACTTACTGTTTTATCTTAACCCGTGTGTTTGGAGGCATAGCTCAGTGGTTTGAGCATTGCCCACCTAAACCCAAGGTTGTGAGTTCAATCCTTGAGGGAACCATTTAGGTATCTGGGGCAAAATCTGTCTGGGGATTGGTCCTGCTTTGAGCAGGGGGTTGGATTAGATAACCTCCTGAGGTCCCTTCCAACCCTGATATTCTATGTGGGAAGCTCCATTTAGGATAACAGGGCTGGTGCATATATCATTTCCTTTGATGAAAGGACGGACTTTCTATGAGCTTGAATTGTTCAGTAGTGTGCTGGACAGTACAAGATTTACATTGCTGGGGAGACAAGGCTGGGACTAGAGAATTTGCAGGTGTCTCCCTGCAGTTTAATTCATGAGTGACTGGTCAGAGTGTTCATGTATTTAGTTGGGGTGAATTTGCATGCTGATGGCTGTGTGAGCAAGCCAAGTGTGGCTGTTCTGACAGCAAAGCAGTGTAAAAGGCATCCCAGGCTATAGAGTTAAGGGGACACCGCTGTTCAACAGTTCAGATTGTACCCAGGGGAATGCCGCAGCTACCCACGCTCCCTAACTCTATTAGCCGCTCACTGTACATTCACTTACATTTAAAAAAATCTATTCTAGAAAATTTTAAAAAAACAAATAGACCCTTGGTTATTCTCACGGTCAGCATTGTTGCTGCTCTTTCTCTTGGGAAGCGGGGTGGAGGGTAGGTGGCAGCTGTATGGGATGCTGCAGATTTACTGGGAGTTGCTTGTAGGATTGCATTGTGCAGGAATGCAAAGAGTGGGTGACGGAGGGCTGCCTGGGAATTTATGTTTGGGGTCAGTGTGATGTTATCTAAGGCTCTTACCAATGCTGTATTGTGCAAGGATTAACCGCATGGCACTGGCCGTAATCATTAGTATGTACAGTGACTGGAGCTGACCTCATGGACGCATGAGAGCTCCCAGCTAACCACTAGCACAAACACCACACAGCAGTCGCTTCTTGTGCGCTTGTTTGCAATCAAGCAAGTGTGTGGAGTACATGGGAGTGCACAGCTCTAGGCAGGGGAATTTCTGTAACATGCATCACAGACACCTACTAAAATTAAATCATTGCAATCAAAAGGAAGACAAACTATCCAAATGGAGATTAGTGTGGTCTGAGGAGCTCTTAGCAAATTGTATTCATTTTTTAATTAATTAGCGTTTCTTTGGTGGGGAGGAGGGTGGGTGACAAGAACTCACACAAAGTCCTTGATTCTGACCTTGTGGCCATTGATTTTACACTGATGTAACCCTGATTTACACCAGCTTAACTGAGCAGACTCCAGCCCAAATAATCTGAAACAATAAATCTCTACTATAACCTCTTCATAATGTCCAAACTGTATTTTTTCCTTTACACACACACACACACACGCACACACGCACACACGCGCACACACAGAGTTTCAGTGTGGCAAGTTTGAACTGGGAACTAATTTGTACAGATGAGTTCTAAACTGATAATTAACCCTTAACTGTGAGCATTGCTAAAGGGCCTTGTTACAGCAGAATGTCAACCACTCTTGTCTTTCACTGATATCGTAGGGGATTGAGGCTGCTCTGGATCTTAAAAGATGGTGTCACTGAAGGACAAATCTTGTTCCCTCTCCCCACTGATGTGGAGAGGCCTCTAGCAGTGGAGGAGGTAAAGTTCCACTATGCTGAAGGGGGGGAGAAAAGATTTGGAGAGGCCGTGAATGGGGTTCACAGACTCATCTCCACAGAGGTTATGTCCACATGATTTCTGACAGGATGGTGACTCTCTAAGGCACCGTTCATTCTCCGATGCTTCAGCTTCGATATTCTACCTACTTCCCCACAGTTACAGTAGTTTGGAATGATGACATTTGCAGGTGAGATAGCTTCCCTCACAATTGTCTGATGTCAGACGTGGCTCTCATCCTAATAAGGCTGAACCCAGTTCTTATGATCAGCTGTCAATCAAATGCAGTAAAACACACACACATTAAACACATTGAAGTCAATTACTCACTAGAAGCAAATGACAGAATCACAGAAGTTGGAGATGGAAAAAACATTTTTAGATAGTCCCAGGGTTTCCCAAACTTTTGCAGCTGTCAAAACCTCTTTAAACTAAAGATTTTTTGTGACTTTTCTCTCTCAAGAGCTCCAACCCTAACCATGAGCTGGTGAAATTTTGTAACTATAGTCAGACAGAAATAAGTAAGTGTTTAAAAAATAAAGACATAAGAGAAGAAGTCGATAGAGGAGATAGAAATATTACATTCACTCAGTTCAGTCTGGTGGATGTACCTGTCTAGCTGATAGAAGGTGATCCATATAATATCTGTGGGGGAAATACAGCATTTTAATCCATTTCCTATTGACAGCTGATCACAATAATTTGTTTTCATGGCCACAACCAAAGAGAAAACCAACTCACAGCGACACAAGGTAAAAAAATGGGATGAAAGCTTCCATAGCTTTCAAACCTAAAGGTGGGAACTCCTCCTTCAGAGATGGCCAAAAACTGCTGAGTTCCTGGCTAGAGAGTCAGTTAGTTACATGGTCCTGTGACAAGAGAGACTTGATAATTTGTTTTGCAGTGATCCAGACTCAGTGATGCCAAGCCAACGGCATCCTAGATAAAGGGAAGAGCAAGCCACATCTTTCCCCTCTGTTAGTCTTCAAGTAAATAACCCCACACCTGGGTATGAAGTGCCCTCAGATGCTGATTTGAGATACTGGTGGTCCCCGACCAGATTCTCAGTTCACTCAAAGTCTGAACAAGAGGCAGAACCACATGGGAAGAACCACTGACCAGTTTCTCTGATTATTGCTTCAACTCTGTCACACAAGGAAAAAGCTTTCATCTCCCATCCCTGGGGAGGAAGAGAATTCATCTGGTCCAGGTGCTCAAAAATCTGCAAGGGCAAGGCTAAGTGTACCACCCACAATCAATCACAGAAGGCCTTGGTGAGAGGAGATTGCTTATCACTTCAGAAAAGCTGCATCTCCGAGGAGTTGAGTTAGTACTATACCTCATGAGACCACCTTGGAGGAGGCTTGGAGGAGCTATGGGCGGAGGGAGCCCATGTCAACACAAAACAAGGCACAAAGCTGAATTAATTGAGAAGCCATTAATGAAGTTTACTATAACAGCTTCATGAAAGAGCTGGGGCAGATTTTCAAACCTTTCCACAGCAGCAAGCGCTTGATGGCGTATGAAACACTGAAGCCATAAGGCCTTGGGTGCCATGTTTTGGACTGCGTGGCCAGTTCTCAACTCTCATTGCCTTAGCACCTCGGTGCAGCCTGCAATACTCCATTCCCACTGAAGGTGGAGGCTGTGGAAACCCCATTATTGGTTAGGCAAAGACCTGTCAGGGATGATCTATAGTTACTTGGTTCTGCCTCAGCACAGGAGGCTGGATTTGATGACCCATTCAGTTCCCTTCCAGCCCTACGTTTCTATGATTCTAAGGTGGGGCTCTGATTGCATTCTGGAATGCCTAGGATGAACACGATCCTGCTGTGCAGCCCAGCACACCTTTACAAATACAGGTCTTCAAATGAACCTACAGAAACATTCTGCACAAACACGAGAAGCTGTGTAGCACTAGGCACAGCAGTAGATGGGTCGAGTAGTTAGTT
The DNA here is from genome assembly GCF_002925995.2 of Terrapene triunguis. NCBI lineage: Eukaryota > Metazoa > Chordata > Testudines > Emydidae > Terrapene > Terrapene triunguis. The sequence goes on from NW_020683780.1 coordinate 4,580, forward strand.
GTCTTGAGTGCTGAAAGCAGAAGCTCTCACGCATCCTCAGCTATGCCACTAATAGGGAATGAAACACTGTCAAAAGGTGTGGTGGGATGTGCACCTGGGCCTGAGAGGCCAATTATGGAATCTGGCTGCACCTGGAGGGAGAGCCAGACTTAACAGAACATGAAGCCCAGCTGGGCAGGGGCAGGCTGGTTAGTAGAAAGCCAGGAAGTTGAGAGCAGAAGGAGGCTGGACTGGGCGATGGAGGATTCTCTAACCCACACGAAGTCACTCTGGAAACTGAAGAAGAGTCTATTAGAAAAGAAGAATGGATACAAAGTGGGAAAACAAAGAAAGAGTAGAAGCAGAATCAGGTGATGATATCAGCAAAAAAGCAAAGCTGAGGAAGGAAATAAACCAAAATGTGATAGTTGTAAGATCCCTAGCCAAAGAAATAAGATTAGGAAATGTTAACCCTGTGAAAGTAGCTAACTGGATTAAAAAAGCATAGGGGATACTGTAAGCTAGTCTGAGAGATGGTGATCTTTTCGTTGAATGTAAAAACAAAGAGCAAGCTGATAAACTGCTAAACACTAAAATGCTAGGGAAAGTTAAACAAAGTTGCCACCCACCAAAGTATTTGACTGAAATAAAGGGGAGAATATATGGAGTGCCATGAAAGCTGACCAATTATGAGTAAGGCTACATTTTAGTTATGGGTATTTTTTAGTAAAAATCATGAACAGGTCGTGGGCAGTAAACAAACATTTACGGCCTGTCACCTGTCTATGACTTGTACTATATACCCCTAACTAAAACTTGGGCGGGAGGCCGCGGATGCTATGGGGGGCGGTCCAGGACACTGCAGGTGCTGAGGGCGGTGGCCAGGGACCTGCGCTGGTGTTGGGAGAGGGGGCTGGGCAGCAGCGTGTGGCCTGGGACCCCCACTGGTGCTGGGAGGGGGCACCGGGCAGCGACATGTGGCCTGGGACCCCCACTGGTGCTGGGAGGGGAGGGTTGGCAGAGCTGGCAGATCTCTCTACATGGCTCTGACCAGCATGTCCCTGCAGCTCCTAGGAGGACGGTTCCATGCGCTGCTCCCACCACACGCACCAACTCTGCAGCTCCCATTGGCCAGGAACCACAGCCAATGGTAGCTGCAGGGGCAGCGCCTGTGGGCATGGGCATCGCGTGGAGCACCCTTGCCCCTCTGCCTAGGAGCTGCAGAGACTTGCCGGTGGGAGCCGGGGAGCTCCCCCCCACCAGGTAAGCAGTGCCCTGCATCCCAACCCCCTGTCCCAGCCCTGAGCCCCCTCCCACACACCCAAATTGCTGCTGCTGCTACTAGCTCAGGGGCTGCCCAAGCCGGGCAGCCCCTGAGCCCAAGCCAGGCAGCCCCTGAGCCAGCACCGACCACTGCACATGTCACGGAAAGTCTCGGAATCCGTGACTCCCATGACCTCCATGACAGACAAGTAGCCTTAATTATGAGATAACAAAAGCATAGAAGATAAAGTGTTAGTAAGTAAGTGACTAATTAGTAAACAAGGCGAAGAAAGTAAGCCATCAACAGCTGCACTGATTACATTTAAGAGTTATTGCTACCTGAAAAAGTAACAGTAGGGTTTCAAAAGCGACAAAGGGTCCTGTGGCACCTTATAGACTAACAGATGTATTGGAGCATAAGCTTTCATGGGTGAAGGTTTCAGATATTCTGAACTAAGTCATATAGCCCCCCTCCCTTACGGTGTTATAAGTGCCAACAGTATGGGCATGTAGCAGCTGTTTGTAAAGGGAAAACAAGATGTGGTAAACATGGGGAAGAACAATCCTATGAAAATTGCATAGAAGGGACAGAGGTCAAATGTTGTAACCGCGGTGGTAATAACATTCAGGCATATAGAGGGTGTATTGTGGCAAGGCAATCTAAAGAGATACAAAAGGCAAAAACTGTAAGCATACCTTATGCACAAGCTGTAAGAGACTTTTAAAGCATCAGGTGGAGAAGGAAGAGACAGTCAACACAGGAAAAGGGGAACTACAGACACAACCTCATTCTAAAAAGAATATGATAAACATTGCAGAAGGAAAAGGCAATGATATACTAATAATGAAGAAAGAAAAAGTTTTTTTTTTTTGCATTTATGATAGAAGTGATAAATTGTACACATCACAAACTGGGGAAAAATAAAACAATGAAAATTATAGCAAGGGCAATGGAAAAATACTTGTATGTTAGCAGCTTGTCAATGGGACCTTATTCATGCAATTTTGAATGAAATTAGTGATGAAATATGACAAGTATGGGGATCTCAATCTTTTGTTGGAATGCGCACAGTCTAATAGCACATGGTCAGGAACTACAAAAAAATATCCTGGAAATTAAAGCTAAACCATATGTCGTTTGTTCCAGGAAACATGGTTGGTTGAAAAGCTTACATTTAAAATTCCAGGGTATATTGGCTTTAGGCAAAGCCAAAAACTAGGGAAAGGAGGAGGCATTTGTACTTTCATTAAGGAAAGATTAAACTACATAACAGTAGAGAATGAAGAAGTAAGCCAAGAATATAATACTATTGAGATCCCAATGCAGAAGATATTTCCTTAAGAATTTATAATGTCTATAACCCATGTGGGAAATTAGAAAGTTTGGAGCTACAAGAAATAGTGAAGAATACTAAAAGACCATATACTATATCAGGAGTAGGCAACCTATGGCACGCATGCCAAAGGCGGCACGCGAGCTGATTTTCAGTGGCACTCACACTGTCTGGGTCCTGGCCACCGGTCCGGGGGACTCTGCATTTTAATTTAATTTTAAATGAAGCTTCTTAAACATTTTAAAAACTTTATTTATTTTACATACAACAATAGTTTAGTTATATATTATAGATTTATCGAAAGAGACCTTCTAAAAATGTTAAAATGTATGACTGGCACGCAAAACCTTAAATCAGAGTGAATAAATGAAGACTCGGCACAGCACTTCTGAAAGGCTGCCGACCCCTGTACTATATGCTGTGATCTAAATAGGTGTAATAAATTATGGGGCAGTAAGACAACTGATAAAATGGGGCATGCTTAGAAAAGTTCATTGATGAAAACAATCTAGTGGTTTTAAACGTTGGCAACTAGATTTCATGCAGCAGATGGTAGTTTTTCCTGCTTAGACCTGGGACTTATAACAGCAGATACTGCAAGTAAATGCAACTAGGAAAATTTGTAAGGAAGACAGAATTGGGTGTGATCATTTCCCCATACTTATTACTTTTCAAGGGCAAGGTAGGGTTGAAGGTAATGGAAAATTACCCACCTGGAATTTAAAAAAAAGCTAACTGGGAGCTATTTACAAGCAAATGTCCTGAATTTGTGAATAATCAATGTGTGAGTAATGACAGAGAATTTCTGTGATAATGTAACAAAGGGATTAATATTAGCAGTTACTGTAGCCAAACCTAGGACGACTGAAATACCCCAAAACTAAAAACTCACTTCCATGGTGGAATGAGGAATGCAAAATGGCAGTTAAAGAAAGAAACAAAGTCTATACAAAATCAAAAAATACAATGGATAGTGAAGATCTAATGAAGTCTGGGTAATATGATGGAGAAAATGATGAATGAAAGATTGGTTGCCTATTTGGAAAACATTGGAATTATAAGATAAGGAGCAGAGTGGTATTAGGAGGGGAAGATACACCAATGATCACATTGCTAAATTAGAAACTGAAATACAAAAATGTATGAAGCACAAGGGATTCATGATAGCTGTCATTCTAGATATTGAAAAGGCATCTGACATACTTTGTACAATAAGCCTTGCCTCCACTGTAAGTGCACTAGGGATAAGGGGAAGAATGTCTAGGTGGATTAGAGACTTTTTTGAGTAAAAGGACCATGCAGGTCAGAGTTGGGACAGTTATGTTGCATATATATAATATTAAAAATGGTACACCACAGGGAAGTGTTATCAACCCAACCCTATTTAATATGATAGATAATCTCTCAAAACAAGTAAGTGCTGGAGTACATGTCATTCTACGTGCAGATGACTGGGCTCTGTGTGTTAGGAGCAGGAATATTGTAGGGTTACCATACGTCCGGATTTTCCCGGACATGTCCGGCTTTTTGGTCCTCAAATCCCCGTCCGGGGAGAATTGCCAAAAAGCTGAACATGTACCGGAAAATACTCCCAGCTTTGTTTTGCCGGCATCCCTGCCCCAGTCCCCTGCTTACCTTAGAGCGGCTCCGGCAGGCTGAGAGCTGCAGGCGGATTCCCCCAAGGCGGCAGCGGCAGCGGCTGCTGCTGCTCCCCCCAGACACCTCAGCTCTGTGTAGCTGAAGAGCCGAGCTGCCCGAGCGCTACCGGCTTCACGGTTTGCCGGGCAGCCCCCAGACCTCCAGACCCTGCGCCCCCGGCCGGGCGCTTCCCCTCCCAGGCTCCAGCTGCGCT
>NW_020683781.1:0-3412 GCF_002925995.2 Terrapene triunguis
ATATATTAAAAATAGGCCTAAGATTAACTGATTTGTGGTATTTCAGACGAGGTGAGGAGGTGGAATAGATTTCATAGCCGAAGGATCCTCCCAGACAACACACTACCAAGAGCCCCTCCTTGTAAAACTGACAGGGCTCCAGCTCTAGCACCTCCACTGATCTCCACTGTGGCACTGTGGGATGGCAAGGGAGGTGGGTTTGTCAGGTAACCAGGTCACAATCTAGTTAGCTTACTACCATCACCTTAAACGCAGCCCAGTAACTGATAGGCAACCAGTGCAGATCATGGAGGACAGGTAACAGCCGTACAGCCTCCATTCAAGGGACAGATCTAATTCTTGCTGTATCTTTTGGCTGCTTCCCTCCATCCTACCAGCATCACTTTCATCTCCTCCATACTGAACTCCAGCCAGCCTACCCTTATCCAAGCCACATGTTGTATCAAGCAATCAGTAAATCATTCAGTAGCACTGACTAGATCGGATGAGACAGAGGAGAGCTGGGTGTCCTCAGCCTGTTGAAAGACCATAGACTATGTCCTCCTAATGACCCCATATACTCTTTGAAGAAGAGAGAGGACAAGATGTGCCCTGTGCAACCCCACATGAGAGGGCCCTCAGAGCGGAAGAGCAATTGCCCAAAACTACCCTTGGGGACCCGTCTGAGAGACAGGCACCAAGCCACCTAAGGGCTGCCCCTCTTCTCCTAGGGTTCACAGGCAAATGAATGCCCCTTTGAGATCAGTGGTATCAAAGGTGGTTGATAATATCCACTTGGACACCTGTACCCAGATCAAAGGTATTTAGGTGCCTAACTTCCATTAATTTCAATAGAAGTTAGGGGTCTAAATATCTTTGAGGATCTGGGCCCTGATCTTTATTCATCATCTGGAGATCATCTACCTAAGCAGTTAGTGCAGTCACTATACCAGATCTAGGTCTGTACCCAGGTTGGCCAGTGTCAAGGGGAGCCGAGGCATCTAGATACTGTGAGAGCTGTTTCACCACAACCTTCTCAATAATCTTAACCAAAAAATGGAAGAACAGGTACTGGGCCCCAGTCAGCCAGATTGTCAGCATCAAGTGACAGCCACACAGTAGCTTCCTTAAGAGAAGCTGACAGCCTGGGAATGGTTGACAGTTTCCACCAGGCCCCAGTCCTTCCCCGCTAGCCTTCATCAGCCAATGAAGACATGGGTCCAAAGCACTGCCTGTGTAGCTCAGTGTATTCCCAATACCTCTAGAGCCTCATTGAGGATCACTGGCCTAAACTCAACAAGAGGAGGGCTTAGTGTTTGTTAGGTGATAGAATGAGGAGTGGGCCTTGTTGGAGTGGAGATATATACCTATCTCATAAAGCTGGAAGAGACCTTGAAAGGTCATCGAGTCCAGTCCCCTGCCTTCACTAGCAGGACCAATTTTTTGCCCCAGATCCCTAAATAGCCCCCTCAAGGATTGAACTCACAACCCTGGGTTTAGCAGGCCAATGCTCAAACCACTGCTCCGGCAATTTCCAGATGGTGGATGGATTCTTGGGACCCATTACCCATCTGCAGCATCCAGGTCCTAGGCTGTTCTTCATTGTACCAGGGCTGCTGTAAAATCAGCTCCCTGATGGCCCACAATCCCTCCTGGTATATCCAGGATGCAGCATAGGCTCTGGGCCCAGAGCACGGGTGTGTCCACTGTACAAGCAGAGCCAGCAACCACTTGGGGTAGTGTCTTGGTGTTCATGATAGCCCTAAAATCATGAACTGAGTCATCAGTGTGAACAGAGAATTTACCAAGCACCAATTGCTCCAATGCCACCTTAGAGAGTAACTGAATTTCAGTAGATAATAATGTATATCTGTTTGGGGAGCCCAGGACTGCACTAACAGCGGGCTGCAGGGCACGACTGAGGGGCATTGGCAGGTCTGTGTGGGGAGTCCAGCACTGGAATAGCAGGGGACTGCAGGGCAGGGTTGAGGGGCATTGGCAGAGCTGTGTGCAGCGGTTCCAGGACTGAGTTGTGCTGCGGGGCAGTGTGTGACGGTACCTGGAGAAGTAGCTCCTCTAATACCTTTTCTGGGGTTGCAGGTCGACTTGCATTTCTCACCGGCCGAGGGCCTCCCCGCCTCCGACACTCGCCTCCGGGTCGGGGCCTCCCCAGGCTCCCTGTGCGCCGTCCGTGCTGTGGACAAGAGCGTCCTCCTCATGAAGCCTGAAGCCGAGCTCTCTCCCAGCTCTGTAAGTGCCAGCCTGGTCCACTGATCAGCAGGTGCAAGAGCTGGTCTTCTCTTAGGGGCTGTGGTAGCAGAAAATGATGCAGCCTGGTCCAAGCAAGACCAACTCAGTGCTGAGGAGTGGCATCTACTGGAAAAAAAATCCCTTCAGTCAGTGCAGATGTCTTAATGCTGTCCTGCCCTTATCTTATCTTCTTTCACTAGGTGAGAAGCAGAGAACTGGGCACCATTTAGATTGCAGGAACTTTTTCAACTCCTTTGGGATGTTACCATGTCTGGAAACAGCCCTGGTCAATGGGGCTGCTGATTTTCTCCTGTTCAGGGCCTATTATTCATTTATTTATTTACTTATATTGGTGTAGCGCCTACAGGCCTAGACCAGTCTCAGGCACTTTGCCAACATATAGTAAGTAACAGTCCCTGGCTAAGAAAGAAGGGCCATTGATATGAGCATTAGAGCCTTTAGCAGGTACTTTGATATAGTTGATCATAATAGCCAGAGCAACAAACTGCCCTCAGCCAAAGAAGCAGCTTCCCTCTTTCATTCTCCCTGCTCTGTAGTGTATTTACTGCTCTTGGTTTATTTTCTATCACTTCCACCTTCTCTCTGTATATATCCGTCTGTCTGCCTCTGCCTGTCTGTCTCCCCCAGCAGTGTTTCATGGCACTTGGTACTGATGAGGCCAAGTGACACAGTTCTGTTTGCCCAGGTGTATAATCTGCTACCAGTGAAGGAACTTCAGGGGTATCATCATGGCACAGACATGCTGCCGATGGATCCCCAGGAGGAGTGCATTGCCGCAGAGAAGATAATTGTGAATGGAGTCACCTATGCTCCAGTGTCGGAGCCAGATGAAGAGGACACTTATAGCATCTTAAAGGTAAAGTCTCCTCATCCTGTCCTTGTGGCTGTGGGGAGATGAGGACATTTAAACCTGCTGTGAGTGGCATGTGGTGCAGGGCTAGCTGCTCTGGAGTGCTGATCACGGAGCTATATCTGGAGCAAGTACAATGGCGGTGCAAGCTTCCACCATGCACTGTCCCTCATCAACTTTGACCTGGAAAGATCAGGTATGAGCACCTCTAGGGTGAGGCAAATGCTGTCTTCATGGGCTTTTCAATCCTTGATCTCTCTTCCACGGCTGCTAAAAAGGGGCGTGTTAGTGCTTATGGTGAAGGTGTTCTTT
>NW_020683782.1:0-2281 GCF_002925995.2 Terrapene triunguis
GACCGCAGATCTTCTAAAAAACAGCCAATCTTGATTTAAAAATGGCCAGTGATGGCGAATCCACCACGACCCTTGAGGAGTTGTTCCAAATGTTCAATACCCTCTCTCTTTCCAGTCTCAATTTGTCTGGCTTCAGCTTCCAGCCATTGAATCGTGTTAGACCTTTTTGTGCTAGACCAAACATCCCATTATTAAATATTTGTTTCCCCATGTAGGTACTTATAGACTGGAATCAAGTCACCCCTTAACCTTCACGTTGACAGAACAAGGAGTAATGGTCTCAAGTTGCAGTGGGGAAGGTTTAGGTTGGATATTAGGAAAAACTGTCTCAGTAGGAGGGTGGTGAAGCACTGGAATGGGTTACCCAGGGAGGTGGTGGGTTACCTAGGGAGGTGGCTTGACAAAGCCCTGGCTGGGATGATGTAGTTGGGGATTGGTCCTGCTTTGAGCAGGGGGTTGGACTAGATACCTCCTGAGGTCCCTTCCAACCCTGATATTCTATGATTCTATATTAAGCTACACAGCTTGACCTCCTTGAGTCTATCACTATAGGGCAGGTCTTCTAATCTTAATCATTCTTGTGGCTCTTCTCTGACCCCTCCCCAGTTTATCAACATCCTTCTTGACGTGTGGGCACCAGAACTGGGCACGGGATTCCAGCAGCGGTCACACCAGCGCCAAATGCAGAGGTAAAATAACCTCTCTGCTCCTACTTGAGATTCACCTGCTTATGGATCCCAGGATCCCATTAGCCCTTTTGGCACTGGGAACTCCTGTTCAACTGATTCTTCAGCAAGACCCCCAAATCTTTTTCAGAGTCCCTGCTTCCCAGGATAGAGTCCCCCGTCCTGTAAGTATGGCCTGTAGTCTTTGTTCCCAGATGTATATATTTAACCATATTAAAATGCATAGTGTTTGCTTTCACCCAGCTTACCAAGTGATCCATATCGCTCTGAATCAGTGACCTGTCCCCTTCATTATTCACCACCCCCCAATCTATGTGTCATCTGCAAATTTTATCAGTGATGATTTTATGTCCTCTGCCAGGTCACTTATAAAAATTAGGGCTGTCAAGCAATTAAAAAACGTAATCACGATTAATCGTGCGATTAAAAAAGTTAATCGTGTTTAATTGTGCGATTAATCACGCTGTTAAACAGTAATAGAATACCATTTATTTAAATATTTTTGATGTCTTCTGCATTTTCAAATATATTGATTTCAATTACAACACAGAATACAAAGTGTATAGTGCTCACTTTATATTTATTTTTATTACAAATATTTGCACTGTAAAAAACAAAAGAAATAGCATTTTTTCAATTCATCTAATAGTGCAATCTCTTTATCATGAATGTTGATCTTACAAATGTAGAATTATGTACAAAAAAACTTTATTCAAAAATAAAAATGTAAGACTTTAGAGCCTACAAGTCCATTCAGTCCTATTTCTTGTTCAGCCAATCGCTCAGACAAACAAGTTTGGTTACAATTTGCAGGAGATAATGCTGCCCGCTTCTTGTTTACCATGTCACCTGAAAGTGAGAACAAGCGTTTGCACGGCACTGTTGTAGCCGGCGTCGCAAGATATTTACATGCCAGATGCACTAAAGATTCATGTCCCTTCATGCTTCAACCACCATTCCAGAGGTTCCATGCTGATGACGGGTTCTGTTCAATAATGATCCAAAGCAGAGCGGACCGACGCATGTTCATTTTCATAATCTGAGTCAGATGTCACCAGCAGAAGCTTGATTTCTTTTTTGGTGGTTTGGGTTCTGTAGTTTCCACATAAGAGTGTTGCTCTTTTAAGACTTCTGAAAGCATGGGCCACACCTCGTCCCTCTAAGATTTTGGAAGGCACTTCAGATTCTTAAACCTTGGGTCAAGTGCTGTAGCTATCTTTAGAAATCTCACACTGGTACCTTCTTTGCGTTTTGTGAAATCTGCAGTGAAAGTGTTCTTAAAATGAACATGTGCTGGGTCGTCATCCAAGACTGCCATAATATGAAATATAGGGCAGAATGCGGGTAAAACACAGAGCAGGAGACATACAATTCTCCCCCAAATTGTTCAGTCACAAACGTAATTAACGCGTTCTTTTTTTAATGAGCATCATCAGCACGGAAGAATGTCCTCTGGAATGGTGGCCGAAGCATGAAGCATATCTGACACATAATTACCTTGCAATGCCAGCTAGAAAAGTGCCATGCGAATCCCTGTTCTCACATTCAGGTAAAAAGCAACAGAGGGTCCTGTGGCACCTTTAAGACTAACAGAA
>NW_020683783.1:0-2076 GCF_002925995.2 Terrapene triunguis
CCCCCCCACCCGCACCCCCTGCCGCCCCAGCCCTGGGCTCCCCCCTCGCCTCCAGCCTGTCCGGCGCTGGCAGGGTCGGGGTACCTGTTGGGTTCCGGGAAGTGGGTGGAGCCCGCCAATGCTAAGGGATCCCCCCCCAGCCTAAGAGGAGGATCTACAGGACCTGAAATCCAACTGATTTCGGAGGACAACTAATGAAATAACAGGGACAGGAGTTCGGTCAGAGAGTCAAAAGAAGGGGACCTGACGGGGACACCGAGCAGAGAATCCCGGACAGCGCCCATTGCTCCTTGAAGGCGTCAAGGGAGCCAGTGGACCCTGCCCAGAGGAACTCTGCCCGGATACGTGACCGGACAGAGGATCGGAAACAGGCCCCGCAGTCACAGGAGTCTCCATTGGCCAGCCTCCTCTCCCTGGTTTTCTAGATGGCCGTTTTAGCCAGGGCCAGGAGGAGGTTGACCAGGAGGTCCCGTGACTTTGTGGGGCCATGGATAGGGAGTGAGTAGAGAAGGAGGTGAGGGGAAAAGTGTAGCCAGAAACGTAACAATAGGGGGTCGGGGTAAGCAGCGGGGCTCCCGGGCCGCGCCTCAGCCCAGGGTCCCTCCAACCAGGGCTCCCGCCTCCAGGACCGGCCGGGACCCGGGAGGGCAGAGCCGGGGGACCGCCCGGCAGGGGGCTGAGGAGCCGGGGCAGGGTAGCCCCGAGGGAGCGGAGCCCTGGAGAGTGGGACATGGGCCCCGCACGGCAGCACCCTGCCCTCTATGGCCCCGCTGCTGCTTCTGGCCGCCCTCCCGCAGTCCCTGGGTGGCTCAGGCCGCTTCACCCAGCCCCGGCTGCGGCGCTGGGGGGAGGCCGCCCTGCGGCACCTGCAGGTGGCTCCGTGTGCCCCGCGGGGCGGCCCCCAGCCCAAGTGTCCCGCGCTCGGAGCCTGCCCGGCCCTGCCACAAAGTGCGGCCGCTGCTCCCCTGCATCACGAACTACAGCGGCCCCAGAGCACCCCTACACACGACGTGCTGCTGCTGCCAGGGCCGGCTCTAGGCTTTTGCCGCCGGAAGAAAAAAAAAAAGATGGCTGGAATGCCGCCCCTGAAAATGTGCCGCTCCAAACACGTGCTTGGTTTGCTGGTGCCTAGAGCTGGCCCTGCTCTTGGCAGAACGTGAACTCTCCTGCGGGGCAGTGCGCAACGTGCATGGAGGAAAGCCGTGGTCCCAGCTCGGAGAAAGCAGCACAGAATAAAGCTGGCATATGCTTTCCACCCTCACCCCATCTCTGCAGGCTCATTTCTCCAGAGCAAAAGGTTCTCCAATAAAAATGTCGGTTTGTGTATAATTACACCCGCAAGTGAGGGGGGATGGGCTATTGACTCAGACTATCAGGGTTGGAAGGGACCTCAGGAGGTCATCTAGTCCAACCCCCTGCTCAAAGCAGGACCAATTCCCAACTAAATCATCCCAGACAGGGCTTTGTCAAGCCGGGCCTTAAAAACCTCTCAGGAAGGAGATTCCACCACCTCCCTAGGTAACCCATTCCAGTGCTTCACCACCCTCCTAGTGAAAACGTTTTTCCTAATATCCAACCTAAACCTCCCCAACTGCAAGTTGAGACCATTACTCCTTGTTCTGTCATCGGCCACCACTGAGAACAGCTGAGCTCCATCCTCTTTGGAACCCCCCTTCAGGTAGTTGAAGGCTGCTATCAAATCTCCCCTCATTCTTGTCTTCCGCAGACTAAACAATCCCAGTTCCCTCAGCCTCTCCTCATAAGTCATGTGCTCCAGCCCCCTAATCATTTTTGTTGCCCTCCGCTGGCGTCTCTCCTATTTTTTCCACATCCTTTCTGTAGTGGGGAGCCCAAAACTGGACACAATACTCCATATGTGGCCTCACCAGTGCCGAATAGAGGGGAATAATCACTTCCCTCAATCTGCTGGCAATGCTTCTACTAATGCAGCCCAATATGCCATTTGCCTTCTTGGCAACAAGGGCACATTGTTGACTCATATCTAGCTTCTCGTCCACTGTGACCCCTAGGTCCTTTTCTGCAGAACTGCTGCCTAGCTATTCGGTCCCTAGTCTA
>NW_020683784.1:0-5543 GCF_002925995.2 Terrapene triunguis
TATATATATATATATATAAAAATATGAAAAGCTGTAGTCAAATGAGAAACAGATTTTATGTTGTTAGTTCACATAAAATCCAAAGGATATGAGTGCAAGCCAGAAAATACTATCGTATCATGTGAGAAAAATGTGTATTTCCAATTGAAGATAACATTGAGAAAGTCACTACACAGTGCCAAGGTTCTAATAATGTTCCTTCCCGCAGCATACTATTGAGAGTTTGCAACATATTAACTCTTCCCACTCCATGCCTCCATTCTATGGATCATTGAGCCATTTGCAAGAAACAAGAATCCTTTGGTTCCACACAGAGCTCTTCTTTGTGTCTGGGGAAGGAAATCAGCATGTCTGAGCTAAGTACAAGTTGGGACAGACTGTTAGGCACAAGCAGTAACATGTAGGTGATCACTTGAAACAAAGTGGGCAGTTAGGGTGACCAGACAGCAAAAGTGAAAAATCAGGACAGGGGGTGGGGGGGTAATAGGATCCTATATAAGAGAGACCCAAAAATTGGGACTGTCCCTATAAAATCGGGACATCTGGTCACCCAACGGGCAGTTGAGGGCTAGATCTAACAATTTCATGCTCAATAGTCTGTCTCAACTTGTATTTAGCTCAGACACTCTAATTTCCTTCCCCAGACCTGAAGAAGAGATTTGTGTAGCTCGAAAGCTTGTACCTTCCACCAATAGAAGTTGCTCCTATAAAAGATATTACCTCACCTACCTTGGCTCTCTCAATTTACAAGAGAATAATTAAGTGAATAGATGCTTAAATTAAAAAACAGAACAAAAGCCCCAATTGTGTACATGCAAAACTGGGAGAAGAAACAAAGGGCCAACCAGCACAGTGTGGGAGAAAATCACTGCAGTTCTCACAAGAAGGCCTCTGAGCTATACCCTTTGCAGTGCTTCTAATGACTGAACATCAATATAAGAGCCTACATTTTTAAAACATACTGGTCCCCTCTCCAATCCCTCTGTGCTGCTCTGGCCACAGCCAGTGTAAAGGTGATGGAAAGATGGCTTTAAGAGTAGCCAGGGATTCCCCCTAAAACTCCATAGCCAGCTGCCTGGCACTTGTTCTTCCCCATTCTCCCCAGAGCATAGGCATATTCTGGGCATAGGTTGGGGATAGGAGATGGGATAGCTGGAACAGTTGGGTCCAATGGAATGACAATTAGGAGGCCTTGGAACTGACATAAATTAGAGCAACCCTAAAACTGCTTGAACTTGCTTTGGGCTGAATCAGTCCCCAACTGCCCCAAGACTCAGGGGTGGGGGAAGATGGCAAAAAGTTACCTGTGCCCCATCCTCAAGCAGGGCCGGCTCCAAGTTTTTTGCCGCCCCAAACAAAAAAAATTTCCTGTGCCCTCTTGGCCCCGCCTCAACTCCGCCCCTTCCCCGCCCCATTCCAACCCCTTCCCCAAATCCCTGGCCCCGCTTCCTCCTCCAGGCGCGCTGCATTTCCCCTCCTACTCCTCTCTCCCAGGCACGCTCGGGGCAGGAGGCGGAGGTGAGCTGCGGGAGAGTGGTTCCTCTGCCCCCACCCGGGTTACTTCCTGCGGCCCTCCCCACGCCCCCCACCGCTGCAGCTCACCTCCGCTCCGCCTGCTCCCCTGAGCGCACCACCGCCGCTCCGCTTCTCCCCCCTCCCTCCCAGGCTTGCCGCAAAAGAGCTGATCCGCGCGGCAAGCCTGGGAGGGAGGGGGGAGAAGCGGAGCGGCCGCACGCTCGGGGGAGCAGGCGGCAGTGTAGCAGAGGTGAGCTGGGAGGGAGCGGTTCCTCTGTTCCCCCCCCCTTCCTGCGGCCCTCCCCGCTTCCCCCCCGCCCCCCACCGCCGCAGCTCACCTCTGCTCCTGGCTTTTTGCACTCCAAGCAAAAAAAAAGGGGGGGGGGGGAGGCTGGAGTGCCGCCCCTTGGAAAGTGCCGCCCCAAGTACATGCTTGGAGCACTGGTGCCTAGAGCCGGCCCTGCTCTCAAGTGCACCAAGCTCATTTCAAGCATACTGGATATGATTCTAATTTTCTGTCTTTTTGCCATCTCTTGGGATAGGGACCATGGTATTTAAGCAGCCTCTTCACCAACCCGATTATTCTGTCTTAATCTGTTCAGGACACACACATTTTCCATTTTTCCTCTGTATTCATTTTCCAGTTTGCCTTCATGCTGTCAGCTGCAGAGTGCTATTCCACTTACTTCAGCTCTTCCCTTCCTCAGTAACCAACCACAGTCCATATGTGCAATGTCTTTGAAAGCAAAAAAAAAAAAAAAAAAAAAAACTATAAATCCCTAATTTTCCATCTAGACCCTATATATCTTTTCCAATTTTCTGGCAGGGGCTATAATTTTCAAATCATTAGTTTCAGAGGTGCAGTGCATTCCCTTCTGTCCTTATTCAATAACCTACCAACCTATTCTTCACTGTCAAATAGTATCTTAACCTATGCACCAACCACCAGATTCTCCAGTCTGCCAACTTCATTTTGCCCCATTGAATGGGGCTGGAGATTGCCCCTGAAGGATTAGCCTTGTGTAAGAGAAATTTCCATTGGTGTACTGGTGGCAGAGGTGGCTCCACCCCTTCGTTCACTGGAATCCCTTTCTTTGTGTAAGGAGGGAGTGGGATGTTAGGGTGGCGTGTGACACTACTACGTTTGATTCTCCACTAGTGCAAGATTCCTCAAGGATCCTCAAGTTAAAGTTGTTCCCTTGCTGCTTTAACTTATGCCAGAGTCTGGTGGCTGAGAATCAGGGAGTTGCGACCAGTTCCCTCTCATTCTCCCCATTCCACTGTGCTTGAGTGGAGAGTCAAACACAAAGTGTAATTTAAGGGCCATGGTTCATCTCATCTGAACTAGGGCATCCTCTGCTTTTACTCTTCCCTTCTGCACAATCCTCTCATTCCTAATGTGACAACATAAGATTTTAAGAAAGTTGTCCAGTTTTTCTCTTCCACTCATATGGTCACAATGGGCTAAATTCATCCCTCATAGATTCATAGTCTTTAAGGTCAGAAGGGACCATCATGATCATCTAGTCTGACCTCCCGCTCATTGCAGGCCACAGAACCTCACCCACCCACTCCTGAAATAGATCCATAACCTCTGGCTGAGTTACTGAAGTCCTCAAATCATGAATTAAATACTTCATGTTACAGAGAATCCACCATTTACACCAGTTGAAACTCCATCTAAGTGAGTTGGGTGATACCCAGAATGGCTTTGGTCCCTTATAGCTAGCTCATTCACCTTTCCTGAGTATTGTATTGTAGTTGAATCATTCTGTCATTCTCACTTAGGCCTTGTCTACACTGCAGAGTTTTGTCGCCAAAAGGTAGCTTTTGGTGACAAAACAGTGGAGGTGTACACACTGCAATGCTACTTTTGGCAACAAAACTCTTCAGTTTCAGGAACAAAACCACCTCCATGAGAGGCATAAAGCTTTTTGTGGCAATCTTAAAGCGACAAAGCATCCGTGTAAACGTTGCTGTTCATTATGTCGTCATAACAACTGGCCTCCCCCAATATCCCACAATGCCTGCTGTGACTGTTCTGCTCACTGTTTTGAACTTGGCTGCCCTGCAGGCATGCACCCTTCCCTTTCAAAGCTCCGAGAAGCTCTGACAGCTGAGCTTGCTGCTCTGCTCCACCAACAAAGAACAAATCCTTAAGGTGGAATGTTTCTCTCTTCCACACCATGAACACAGAGGCAAGCAGGGGTGGATGTGTATGTGTGTGAGAGAGAGAGAGAGAGAGAGATTGCTGTGCTGTACAGCACCAGGGATGGAGGCGGGGTCTGATGTTGGGGGCATCCCCATCCCCCGCCTCAGGACTGGTTGCTTCCACCAGCTGTCCGAACTTAGAGACAGCATCCTGACACACCACTCTCCCCCACCCCCCAACACACAATCTGTCTCTCCCCCTCTCACACTCTTCCCCCCTCCACCCTCTACACTTCAGTTGAAAAGCGGCTGTCAATCTAGTAGGATGCCCCTGGCACAATGGGATTGAGAAATCTGAATCATATGAAACTATATCTGCTGCATGAGGCATTGCAAACCCTTCACAAAGCACCCTGCCACCAGCTGCACAGTAGGATAGCCACCCACAGTGCACTGCTCTCTGTGTCGATGCAAGAGCTGCTAGTGCTCTGCCGACACAAGGAGCATAGTGTGGACATGCAACAGCGGTTTAATTAAAGCGCTTTACTTAAAGAGGCATAACTTTTGGTGACAAAACTCTGCAGTGTAGACATAACCTTATTCATTTCAAATGCCAATCAGCTTATTTATTCACCATTTCACTTTCCTGTCTTTCCTACGTGAGGCTAGTGCTTTTGAAACATCAAAATGTAAGTTGGAGGTTGGCTTCTATCATGAGGATTCTCTCAGCTCCTTACTCCTTGGGCTGATGTTGTTAACAGTGAGAGCTTACAACTAAAGATTTAGTAGCTTTTTAATTACATGTCTACTTGAGATCATTAATATAGCCCCAATGCCACTTTTACATGGTTAAACTTGGAAGGCATCCAGAATGTATTTTAGTAATACAACTTTTCCATTCATTCATATATTTCAGCGTTGCTGTCCAAAGGCAGATATGTTAATCCAATATTATACACACCTCTGAAGGGCACTAGGAGACCATACCATGGCTATCTGAGGTACAAAGTCCCATCTTCTCATCATTTTATTTCTTATTGTGTTACACACATTAGCGCAGCTAACCAGAAATATTTTCATTGTGTCTGACTTAGGCTGACATGCAGCATATTAAATATGGATGAATGTGGTTGATATTTTCATAAACTCTCACAATAATACTGTGCTTGACATGCAGGGCTATTACTAATTTTGGACACACAGCAGACAAAGCTCAAAACTTCCCATTTAGCAATCATTTTATTTAATAAAAGAGAGAAGTACAGTAGAACCTCAGAGTTATGAACACAAGAGTTACAAACTGACCAGTCAACCAAACACCTCATTTGGAACCAGAAGTAAGCAATCAGGCAGCAGCATAGGCAGTGGTGGATTAGCCACTGGGCTAACGGGGCCCATGCCCAGGGGCCCCAAGCCATTGGGGGGCCACTGGAAAAATAGGTGCCTCTGCGTCCCAACCTGCTCCACCTGCCCAGTGCTCTTGCCGGGGAGCGGAGCTGCAGCATGGGGGTTTGCCCTGCTCCCCCCAGCACTTCTCCTGGGGAACGGGGTTGGGAGATGGAGGCTTGGCCCGGCAGGTGGAACGGGGCAAGCCCCCATGCCCTGATCCCACTCCCCGGCAGGAGGACCTGGCAGGCAGGGCAGGGCAAGCCCCTGCAACCTGACCCTGCTCCTCAGCAGGAACGCTGGGTGAGCAGGGGAAGCCCCCCATGCGCCCCAACCCCCTCCCCGGCAGGTGCGCCAGGGGCGATGGCAGGAGGGCAACTGCAGGCAGAAGGGGTGGGGAGGGGACCTCACTTGCGCTGGCCCAGGGCCCCACAACCCCCTAATCCACCTCTGAGCCAGGGCCGGCTCTGGCTTTTTTGCCGCCCCAGGCA
>NW_020683785.1:0-1647 GCF_002925995.2 Terrapene triunguis
GAAGTGTGCTTGTCTTTAGCACTCAGATGCCCAACTCCCAATGGGGTCTAAACCCAAATAAATCCGTTTTACCCTGCATAAAGCTTATGCAGGGCAAACCCAGAAATTGTTCGCCCTCTATAACACTGATAGAGAGATATGCACAGTTGTTTGCTCCCCCAGGTATTAATACATACTCTGAGTAAATTACTAAATAAAAAGTGATTTTATTAAATACAGACAGTAGGATTTAAGTGGTTCCAAGTAGTAACAGACAGAACAAAGTAAGTCACCAAGCAAAATAAAATAAAATTTGCAAATCTATGCCTAATCAAACTGAATACAGATAATCTCACCCTCAGAGATGCTTCAGTAAGTTTTTCTCAGACTGGACACCTTCCAGGCCTGGGCACAATTCTTTCCCCTGGTACAGCTCTTGTTCCAGCTCAGGTGATAGCTAGGGGATTCTTCATGATGGCTCCTTTCCCCCTCTGTTCTCTTCCACCCCTTTATATATCTTTTGCATAAGGCGGGAACCCTTTGTCCCTCTGGGTTTCCACCCCCCCTCACTGGAAAAGCACCAGGTTAAAGATGGATTCCAGTTCAGGTGACATGATCACATGTCACTGCAAGACTTCATTACTCACTTGCCAGCACACACATATACAGGAAGACCCACAGGTAAACACAGTTATCTGCAGACAATGGTCCTTGTTAATGGGAGTCATCAAGATTCCAAACCATCATTAATGGCCCACACTTTACATAATTACAATAGGCCCTCAGAGTTATGTTTTATATTTCTAGTTTTAGATACAAGAGTGGTACATTTCTACAAATAGGATGATCACACTCAGTAGATTATGAGCTTTGTAATGATACCTTACAGGAGACCTTTTGCACAAAGCATACCCCAGTTGCATTATATTCACTTATAGTTTTAGAAAAATTTGACAATCCCAGTTACATTATATTCACTTATTATCATGTTTTTATAAAACCATATAGACTGCACAACGTCACAGTTACCCTCCAAAGTCTTCCATCTTCACCCATCCTTTTTGTAGGCTTTAGTTTGAATCCAGAGTCTATAGGTCTTGCTGTGTCACGCTGCCTCCAGGTTTGGTGATTGATCACCCGTCAATTGCAGACATGACTTTCAGACTCGGACCGGGCTTTGATCTTCCTTTTATTGTATCTTTTCTTTTTAGGGTGGATTCTTCTTACTTTGTTAGGGCTCTTGTCTGCATCTTCAGCCGTTGGTGTTTGAACTCTATTTAATCAAGACAGGCTGGGGCTGGAGGTTGATTCCATCATCCATACATACCTCATTCACACATCTAAACTAAACTAATAAGATTACAGCAGGGTTTGCAAAAATGAAGGTTGCAGCAAGCCCTTACAAAATGGAGTAAGCGTTGTAAAATGGGGTTTGAATTACAATATGGCAAACAGTGAACAGAAGTTACACTGTAGGCAAGTGTAATAAATGGTGAACAGAAGTTACAATACTGAAACAGTGCAAGTCTCAGGCTAGGTCTACACTACCCGCCTGAATCGGCGGGTAGAAATCGACCTCTCGGGGATCGAATTATCGCGTCTCGTCGGGACGCGACAATCGATCCCTGAATCGACGCTCTTACTCCACCAGCGGAGGTGGGAGTAAGC
>NW_020683786.1:0-2000 GCF_002925995.2 Terrapene triunguis
TGAACAAAGACTGGCTTCCTCACACAGCTGTTGTTTATGACAATGTCAGCGCATTGGTTTCGGCTATATTGGCCTATCTAATAATTTCAAATTATGATTTGTAAGTGTAAGCAGAGTCAGGATGAGCTCTACCCTGACATCTGGTGGTGAATTATGGCGAGTGTGGAAAAGAACTCCAGGGGCTGATCTTGTTTGCATAGGCACACCCACTTGCCTGGCATGAAACACAACAACTGAAAATGGTTACTTTGGCTGGTGTGGGATCCCCAGTTTCTCTATTATTGGGGCGGGAAGAATAAAGTTTTGTTACCCTGATTCTGTGAATCAAGGCCAGTGGAACTGTTGTATGACAGAAGGACTGAGTGAGTCCTTCACCATTACCTAAGTAGCACTTGCTTGACAAGGGGCATGGGTTACAAAACCCAGTGAATTGAGAGAGGATGGGGACAGGTATTTGTACCTGATGGTATGGACCCCCTCTGAGGGTTTGAAACACCAATTGCACCGCCTCCTCTCTCCACTGTTGAATGTCAGAGCTAACTTTGATTCCCTTAGGAGTCTAGTTACAGGCTGCGGAGCTGAATTCACTTTGGGCCAATGGTGCACCAGCACTGGGGCTCCCCTGAGCTGAAATCACTAAGAGCTGAAATCACAAAAGAGCTGACGTTATTAAGAGCTGAAATCACTGAGTGCTGTGTTAACTAGTGGGGGAGCCTGAAGCTATATTGCTCAGCAGCTGGCGGAGCAATTTGTGGGGACGACTGGAGGAGCAGCGAGTGGCGTGGAGCCTTGTGGGGCCGGTTGGAGTGGCCTAAGGAACGGCGAGCGGAGCTGTTTGCGGGGACGGCTGGAACGGCTCACAGGTCGGTGAGCGGAGCGGAGCGGAGCGGAGCGGAGCAGCTTGTACAGCGGAGCAGTTTGTGCGATGGCAGGAAAGTGGACTGGCTCGTGGTAAAGGCTGCAGCCGAACCCCCACGGAGAAACAGACGGCTGGCCAGCCTCGGATCACGTAAGGTGCCCCTTAACACCCTGCGTGCCCCCCCCCCCCTTTTACTCTGGGACTGCACTGACCAGGGACAGAGACTTTGGGGGTTGTTGGACTTTTGGGACTTTGGGTGGTTGCTGGACCCAAGAGACTTTGGGGGTGTCGGACTTTGGGGACTCTGGGTGATTTTTGGTTTGCTGGATTCAAGAACCAAAGGGAAAGGACACAGCCCAATTTGCTGGGGTGGGTTTTGCTCACGGTTTGTGTTGTGAATCCTGTTTGTGGTGTTTTTTCCAATTTTATGCTGATGTCGTTTACCTCATGTTATTAAACATTTTCTGCTACACTCAGACTCCGTGCTTGCGAGAGGGGAAGTATTGCCTCTTAGAGGTACCCAGGGGGGGTGGTATGTAATTGTCCCAGGTCACTGGGTGGGGGCTCGAGCCGGTTTTGCATTGTGTTATTGAAACGGAACCCCTAGATACAGAACCCGGCCCTTGTTGCTGCCAACTAGATGGGCAGAAGGGTTACATAAGCAAGGTCTGAATGAGCTCTCCCCTGACATCTAATGATGAGCCTGGGGTCGGGGAAGGCTTCAGGACCAGACTGTATTTACATGAACTCACCTACTCTGCCTGGGTATCCAGCAGATAGAGCTGTGCTGCCCAAGTGATCAGTTTTGGCTGGTGTTCAGTTACAAATCATTTTAGTATTAAATGTGGGGGCCAGGAAATGTTTTTATCCTTATTGTGTGAGTAAAGGGCAGCAGAACTGTACTTAGCCTGACTGAACGGGGGAGTCTCCCTCGGTGCTTAGTTTGTGCTAGGGCTTGCCAGGGCTGAGTCCCGGCACCTCTAGTCTCAGCAGTTCATAGCCTTGGGACCTCTAGGCTGGTCACATCAGTTATGAAAGTAACAGACTTGCTTGAGCTCAGACACCTCTTTCGTTACAAATTAAGCACTGGTCATCCTCAACTGAACTGCACTCGCTAAGCAGGAGGTTTGGATGCCAGATC
>NW_020683787.1:0-4251 GCF_002925995.2 Terrapene triunguis
GCAATGCCGACTTAATAACTCCACCTCTATGAGAAGCACAGAATCCAAGTCAATGTAGTTAGGTCAAGACAGTGTCAGTGTAGACACCAGGAGCACCAGAACCTTGGTAGAAGTGGGGGGAGCGGCACGGGACTCCACCCCTCTCAGTGTCCCCACTCCTGCTCCTCCTCTTCCCCCCCAAGGCCCAACCCCCTTGCCAGGCCAGAAGCCAGAGCCAGACATTGGTAAGAGACGCCCAGGGAATCTGGGCTGCTGTGGGGAGCCCCAGACCCTCCAACTCCCTTGGCAGGAGGCCCAAGAGCAGGGTGGGCCACTCAGAGCAGGCCAGGGGACAGGACCTCAGGGAAAGGCGGAGCAGCAGGGATGGGGCCACTGAGAGGGACCAGGCCTCATGGCAAGGGGGGGCTAAGGGTAGCTTCAGTTCCCACACCAGGAAGAGGCTGGCACCGCCAGCAGGGGCTACACTTCACAGCAGGGGAGCTGATCACCTTATCGGCTCCCCTGCCACGAAGTCCCACCCCTGTCAGTGCCATTCCATGTCTGCCCAAGGCTTGCATTTTGGGGGGTTGATGTGGCTTCTTGCCCCTCAAACAATGCCCATGTTAAAAAGCGAGAGGCCCATGGTCCCTTGGCCCCTCTGGTTCCAGTGCCCCGGTAGACACTGCATTGCTTACATCCACTGTCACTGGCTTTCAGGAGCCATCCCACAATGGCCCAACACTGATAGTACAATTGATACAAGCACTTCTGGTGAGGACACGCACCACTGACACAAGGAGCAAAGTGCAGACAGGCACAAGTGATGCAATGACTCTGATGGTTGTGTGCGGATGCAAGTTAGGTTGACTTAATTTGGTAGTATAGACATGCCCTGAGTGATAGTCTACCTGGGTCTCATTGCCAGGATGGTCAGCCTCACTCCCAGCCTGGGGGGAGCAGAATTGGACTCAGATCCAGAGTTACTTTATTTCACTGTCCCTCCCTCAGAGTTTCTGCTGCTTTTCTTCATTTTCCCCCTCCCTCCTCCATTATTTTAGGGCAACAGAAATGACCTCCAGGAGCAGTGGGGAGGAGACTGGACAGATGAATTCCTAAGTCTGTGCCATTTGCAGCTATTGGTGCCAACAATGTGATTTCCAGAATGCTTTGAACAGCATCAGCATTGGAGGGGAGAGGTCTCCATCCCCCATGCACAGGAGAAAGGAAAAACCAGTCTGGGGCAGTTACTGAGCTGGAAACTCCACCAAAGAAACCCAAAAGGGGCAAAATGGAGGAGGAGCATAGGGAAGAGTGTGAGAATTGCACCTGCTGAGTGCAACAACCCCTCTGCACTTGGCCTCAGGTCCCTTTAGACCCTGGCTGGGGAGTTTGGGAAGCAGCTTCCTGGGCCCAAGAAAGTTTAGTTGACTGTGCCAGGAAGGAAGCACTGACTGGAGATGCTCTTGAGAATTCAAGTAGATACACAGACTGCTCTGTAACTGGCCACATCTTCTACTCCTGGAGGGAATTCTTCACCATTGCAGACACACAAAATTCATGTGTCCTGCAAAAAATTTTTCTGCTGAAAATACGTTTCTGCCAAGAAGTGCTGCAGTTCCACCTTTTTCCCACCAGAGGGTACTGTGGCACAAGAATAGCCAGCAGCATGAACTCAGCTGTCTGTTCTGGCACCACAGCATCCTCTGGTGGGGAAAAGGTGGAACTGCAGCACTTCTGGAGCAGAATGTATTTTCTGTGGGGAAAAAAATTCTGTGCGTGCCCAGTGGTGCAGAATTCCACCAGGATTAGAAGTTCATCACAGCACCCTGCCTGTGGAGCCAAGTTAGGACAGAGTGGGGCACACAAAGCCATAGATGCCAGCTTTTTCCTTTGCCCGGTGGTGACAGCAATGCCCCTCTGCCATGTACATTGGCCAAACCAAACAGTCTCTACATAAAAGAATAAGTGGACACAAATCAGACATTAGCAATGGTAACACACAAAAGCCAGTAGGAGAAAACTTCAATTTCCCTCGACAGTCAATAACAGATTTACAAGTAGCCATCCTTCAGCCAAAAAAACCCGTCAAAAACAGACTTCAAAGAGGAAGTGCAGAGCTACAAATCATTTGCAAACTTAACATCATTAATTTGGGTTTGAATAGGGACTGGGAGTGGCTGGCTCACTACAAAAACAATTTTCCCTCTCTTGGTATTGACACCTCCTCATCAGTTATTGGGAGTGGACCACATCCACCCTGACTGAATTGGCCTTGTCAACACTGGTTCTCCACTTGTAAGGTAACTCCCTTCTCTTCATGGGCCAGTATATTTATGCCTGTATGTGTAATTTTCACTCCACGCACCTGAAGAAATGGCTTTTTTACCCACAAAAGCTTATGCCCAAATAAATCTGTTAGTCTTTAAGGTGCCACCAGACTCCTCGCAGCTGAGAAATGGGTTCAGTGTTATTGCATCACATTGACTGCCTTGTTGCAGCTGTGTAATGTGAACTGGCCACTGAGCTGTAATTTAGCTACCCCAGGCCCTGATGCTCCCTGGCAGCCAGATGCAGGGTGTTAACTATTTAAATAATGAGCAGAAAGAAAATAAATCCTCAGCACTGACAGCGGGGCGTGTGTGTAACATTTATTCACAGTTTGACCCCATCTGAGAGAGATTGGCCCTTGGAGCAGCTCCTTTCTTATTAACAGCCCTGTGCCACCACAGCAATTGCTGATGGGTGGAAGAAATGGGAGCTGTCACACTGTCTGGTGTGGCTCACAACTGAGAGCGCCAATCTCAGGTCAGACTGTCAGAAAACAGAGCAGACACTCCTAACTGCTGCCACGTTCATTTCACCAAATCAGTAACAAGTGTGAACTCCTGGATCATTCTCCCAGTCTTACCATGGAGTCACAGAGAGTCCCCTGAGGCTCACCAGCCTGTCTTGCCACCCAGACAAACTGCACTTGGTGATAGTCATCGCTATACCAAATATCACATCATATTATGTTACTCCCAAACCAAAGGGTCAGTCACTTACCCCAGGCAGTAGCGTAGCTAGTGGGGTGCAGGGGAAGCAGCTGCTTCCCCCAGCACATTTTCTAAAAGCGGCGCCTTAGTTAGGGGTTACCATGGTGCCAGCGGCAGAGCCCAAGCTCCGCTCTGAAGCTTGGCTTGCCGGGCCAGCGCTGGGCTCCTGCAGGCAAGGGGGGCAGCACGCCCAGAGGAGCCATGGGGAAGGGGCGGCACAGCCGGAGGAGCGAGGAGCGGGTGCAGAATGGTGGCCCGCAGCACAGCCGGCATCCGCGGCCGGAGGAGCGAGGGGGAGCACAGCATGGCAGCCCGCCACGCGGCCGGCAGCCATGCGGGGGCAGCAGGCGTGGCCGGAGGAGCAGGCGGGGTGCAGCATGGCGGGCCGCAGCTGCTTCCTCCTCTGCGAGCGCGACCAGCTCCTCCTTGCTGAGTGAGGTAATGTGATTCAGTGGCGAAGCCTCCCTGCGGGGAGGGCAGAGAAGCGGATCAGTCCCCGGCCTGGGGCAAAGCGGCTGCTGCCCCCCCCGTCCCCCTCTAGCGGGGCACCTGGGCCAGCCTCAGCCTCTTGGCATCGCCCCGCCGGAGCCTGCTGCGGGGCACCTGCCAGCCAGCCCCGGGCTCTCCCGCTGGACGAGCCCACCCAGCCTGGCAGCTAGAGCACCAGCACGGTGCGCACTGAGCGAGACCCACCCCGGGCAGGCAGAGGGGGGACGCTAGTGCCCATCCCCACCCCCAGCAGCCTCGGCCCTCAGGGACCCCCCCCCTTGCAGAGGGCAGTGCCAGGCGCCGGCAGTAAATCACGAGCGAGCGGGGCGGCGGAGCAGCTCCCAGGATGCAGGTGAACAGGTGGGGTAACTTTCCCCCAAGTGCTCAGCTCAGCCGGGCCGGGAACAAGGGCCCCGCGCCGCCACCTCCGTGCCCGCTCAGCAGGCAGCCAGCATCGCCATGTGCCCCCCAGCCGGTCTGCACCAAGAGGGTTTACTCGCTCCAGTGCGGCCCCCAAGAAGGGACAGGGAGAGGCTTGTAAAGCCGGTCACTCCATCGGGCGCGGCCGGAGGAGTGGGGGGGGCACAGCATAGCGGCCCGCAGTGCTGGAGACGTGAGGGGAGGGGTGAGGGGGTGGCACGACATGGCTGGAGGAGCCATGGGGGAGGGAGGGGCGGTGCGGCTGAAGGAGCCAGCCAAGAGGGGAGGCACGGAGCAGCCGGAGGAGAAGCCAAGGGGGGGCACCTTT
>NW_020683788.1:0-1507 GCF_002925995.2 Terrapene triunguis
CCTTACTCTAACCCCCACACCCCTCCCAGAGCTGGGGAGAGAACCCAGGAGTCCTGGCTCCAAGCCCCCAGTGCCCTCACCACTAAACCCCACTCCCCTCCTCCAGAGCCAGGGAGAGAACCCAGGACTCCTGGCTCCCAGCTCCCACTGCCCTCACGACTGCACCCCACTGCCCTCCCAGAACCACGGAGAGCACCAAGGAGCCCTATTTAATATTACTCCCACCTTCCCTTCCCATCCTTTCA
This sequence comes from Terrapene triunguis, assembly GCF_002925995.2. Lineage (NCBI taxonomy): Eukaryota > Metazoa > Chordata > Testudines > Emydidae > Terrapene > Terrapene triunguis. The sequence continues at coordinate 246 of NW_020683788.1, forward strand.
CATTCACTCTGTCTGGGCATGAGGGGGTCTCCAGTTTACAAGGTCATCCAGATCTTCTTGTATAATATTCCGGTCCTCCTCCATATTGGCAATACTCCCAACTTTGTGTCATCCGCAAATTTTATTAGCACACGCCCGCTTTTTGTGCCAAGGTCAGTAATAAAAATGTTAAATAATATTGGTCCCATGACCGATCCCTGAGGAACTCCACTAGTAACCTCCCTCCAGCCTGACAGTTCACCTTTCAGTGTGACCCGTCGTCTTCTCCTCTTCAACCCCTTCCTTATCCACCTTTCAGTTCTCATATTAATCCCCGTCTTCTCCAATTTCACTAATCGTTTCTCATGTGGAACTGTGTCAAATGCCTCACTGACACCCAGGTAGATGAGATCTACTGCATTTCCTTTGTCTAAAAAAACCCAGTGATCTTCTCAAAGAAAGGCTCTGTTGAATCCAACAATTGAAACAATTGTAGAAAAATCTACAATTACTTTCTATCATCAGGGTAATCCGCTGGCCGGCCGTGAGACATTTTGTTTACGTTGACCGTCCGCAGGCACGGCCCCCCGCAGCTCCCAGTGGCCGCGCTTCGCCATTCCCGGCCAATGGGAACTGCGGGAAGGGGAGCGGGCCGCGGGGATGTGCTGGCCGCCGCTTCCCACAGCTCCCATTGGCCGGGAACAGTGAACTGCGGCCACTGGCAGCTGCAGGGGGCCGTGCCTGCAGCGTAAAGAAAAATGTCTCGCGGCCGGCCAGCGGATTACTCTGACGGGCCGTGTGCCGAAGGTTGCCGACCCATGTTCTATAATTTGGGCGACTCACTTTTTGCAGTTCACCAAACTTGGAACAGATCATTTAACATTAGGAAGCATCCGAACAGCCCTTTCTTATCTTAATCCCTCTCTTTATAAACACAATTCTGCCTCCCTGCCTCAGGGGCCAACCAAGGGAGGTTTTTTAAAGGCTTTTTAAACTCCCCCTAGAACTGTGTGCATGCGCACAGCAGAGAGTGAGTGAGGATGAAAAACAAAAAACAAAACGCAGACGAACCCCCCCAAACCTGCCATCTATAACATGATGAGCAATTAAAAACAACCAAACCAAAATCTGCTTATTGTAAGCGGACTTGGTGATTGTTGCAGAGCTGGGGAAAGAACCCAGGAGTCCTGGCTCCCAGCCCCCCCTGCTCTAACCACTGGACCCCACTCCCCTCCCAGAGCCAGGGAGAGAACCCAGGAGTCCTGGCTCCCAGCCCCCCCTTC
>NW_020683789.1:0-1138 GCF_002925995.2 Terrapene triunguis
GCATAGTAACAAAGAAGAGATTTAAGTGATACTAAGCAAGAGAAAGAGACAAATTTCAAACAGACAAACAAAACAAAACACTTTGTAGTGACTAAAACTGAATCTTAAGAGTCACAATCTTGGCCTTAGCAGTTTCCAGACTAACATTTCAGCTTTCCTAACAGACCTTATTTGATGTCTCTGTATGGTACAAAAATTCTCTGTTGAATCCGCTGATTTGATTGCTTTGCCTTTCAGGTTCAGACCCTCTGTTCTCCTTCTGGGGTGCCTGGACCCTGATTGTAACATCTCTCTTCCAGTTTTTGTCCCAGCCTCTTACACAGATGTATGCTGCAGCCAGCCCAGCTCAGAGAGCAGTGGGGACAGATGATCTCATCCTGTCAAACCAAGCAACATGGGTCCCATTGAGGCTTAGATGGAAGATCCCATGCATCTCCTGGAGGTAAGAACCGTTCACTCTTCTGGGCACTTGGGGCTGTTGCAAAAAAGAGGGGGCTCGTGTTACATAGCCTAGTTGTCATCATGACTTTGTTTTTTTTATTCTCAGAGGATGTGTCCGGGATCCTGGAGACTGTTTCCTGCAGGAGGTTTGAGCGGGGAGAGATCACTCCCTGTCATGACCCATGGGTCATTAACCCGGGTCTGCAGGGTTCATGGGAGCAGCCACGCTCCAGCAGGCCACCTGGAAGCCTACTAAAAACTGCTTACCTAGGACTTATGAAGTCCAGACCCAGTTTGAGGATCCATCCCTGAGGCCTATTGGCAGAGTCCCAGAGCAGCTATTCAGCCGCCGGGACCTCCTCAAACCAGCAGCAGGAACAAGAAGCTGTCTGAACACCCGAGCTCCCCCGTCTTCTGGACCATGTGTTAGATGTTCCTGCTCCCACTCCCCAGGTTTGATTTCCTGGCATCCTGACTCGCTGGGACTCATCTGATTTGAGGTTCTGAACACAATTTGGTCTTTTGCTTCTGCTCTTCCAGTATCCTGACCCAGCTGACTCTCGACTCCTGTCTTCTGAGTGTGGACTCTGCCTCTGACCACTAGGTCTGGCTGCCCATGACCCAGCCATGACACTGACTTTTCTACAATTCCTCCAATGCCCTTTTCTGCTCTCCTGCTCAGCTCTCCCAGCAAGAC
>NW_020683790.1:0-3058 GCF_002925995.2 Terrapene triunguis
GCTGTTGCTTTGCCTCGGGCACCTCTGTGCCAGCAACAGCCTCTTGGCTGAGGTGTCTCCCTGCGTTGGGCCCACTGCCCAGGGTCCCCCTCGCTCTCCCTAGCTGCTCACCGCACCCAGCTCCGGACTGCTCCAGCCCCAGCTCCAGCTCCACTCTGCCTCAGCCCGGCTGCTGCTGCTCTGCCGTCAGCTCCCTGGGCTGCTTCTCTGGCTCTGGTTGCTGCAGCTCTGCCCCCAGGACAGGTCGGCTCTGCAGGCTGCTTCTGTGACTCTGCTCCCAGCTCTGACCTGCTTCCTGGCTGCTTGTCTGGCCCCTCTGGCTCTGGTTGCTGCAGCTCTCCTCCCAGGGCAGGTCTGCTCTCTCTGGGCTGTGCTCTGGCTTTGGGGCTGCAGCTCTGCTCCCAGCAACTTAGCTCAGGCTCCTGCTCTCTCCTTAGCTCGGCCCCACGCTGTCTGACTCAGGCAATTCCAGTTCACACGGAGGACGGGACCCCCCTGGCCTCCTGACTCTCTGATTAGCCTGCCCGCCCTGTCAATCAGGCTGATCTGGAGCATTGGCCTCTCCCCATTGTTCCTGGGGACTGTCAGTCTCAGGGTCCTGATTTCCCATCGACCCTTCCCCTTTTAGTGCTGGGAGCTAGCCAACCAAAACACCCCCACTGAATGTTAGTAGAGGGGCAACAGTCCCCTTACACATAGTTAAATCATTTATCAGTTGAAAGAGGGGCAGTAAACTACTGAAGAAGAATCCTGACACCAAACGCAAAGAAATACTATGCATCCAAAATTCTGGCAAGAGTAGTTAAAGGCTGATGCTGAAGAGTGTATGCAATTAAGGCTCCTGTCACACTTGCTAGGAAAAAGCACCAATATTTTCACATGATTAACCACACTGTTTTTTGTAGTGAGAATGACAGAAGGTTCTATTACACATCCAAATGTGGTTTTACATTTATTTTGATTGCATCTAGTTTCTTTGTATGCTACTTTTCATAATATCTGCACTCAGCTCACCTCCTTAAAAGTGTTGAATTAATTTTTATTTTAAAAACAGCTGTCATGCAAAAGCAAAACATTTGAAGTCATTATGTTTACAAGTCTCTTTAGTCAGGTGCCTTATGGTTCCATTGTTGTTCACTTAAATACTTGTCACATACATTTGAATTGTTGAACTAATTCCAAAACATTTCTTCCAGCGCTCACAACTCCCATATGTGTGACAATACAATTTGCATATATGTGGTGATACTTTAAACTGTGATATCTGGTATCTCCAGCATATTGGACTTATGAATATCAATGATGTATTAACCCACTATACTTTATAAATACTAGGAATGAGAAAAAATAAAATGGTGTTATTTATCAGTGACTTATGAATACATCACATTTGTGAAGACAGCTGTTGAGGATAACATCTTCTTTCCATATCTCTTTTCTGATCATGTTCCTGAACTATCACACATGACTAGATGAAGAATGTCTGATAAGATGTCTATCTAGCAACCACCTATGAATTGGTAATGGACACATCATAATTCTCAGATGTATAAAGAAATCACTTCAGTAAAATGTATGGTTACAATCTACAGGCATATGTACTTTGTGTCTTCTCCCAGGTCCGAACCTTTTAACCTGCATACATACTTCGAAACAGAAGACTGGAAATGCTCCATGGTGGTCCCTGGAGCTGGTTGGAACATTTTCCATAATTTTTTTTCTTCGTTGAAATGTGCTGTTTTAAAGCCAAAATCTTTCATGGAGACTTACCTATTCTGACAAAGTTTTTGATGGGAAAGTTTCTGAGGTACAGGGTGGACTCTCCAGTCAGTTCCAAGGAGAAAGTGAGACCCAAATAAAAGAAAATGACCTTTTCCATCTGAAAAAGAAAGTTTTGACAAAATTCCATTTTGCAAAAGTGGTCAAAAGGCTTTGTTTTCATTCCAGTAAGGAACCAAAACTAATTTTTAAACCTCAAATATTGTCACAACATAGAACTGTCATCCTGTGGCCAACTCTGGTAGTTATTTTCTGTGTGAAATTGCAATATTTTTGCTTTTCTATCAATATTTTTCATCATTCATTAATCATGTAGAGAGCTATTGTTCTACTTACTGGACTCAACCCATACAATTCATATATACTACTACCTATGTATTCAAATAAACATATTAGATTAAAAATTCAAATAAAATTACAGAAAATAATGCCCAGAAGTATAAATGACCATCAAGGTTCTTGAAAAACTACTACAACCCTTCATAAGTTGTTCCAGTGATTAGTTATCCTAACTGTTAAAAATCTACCCCTTATTTCCTGCCTGAATTTGTCTAACTTCAACTTCCTGCTATTGGATTATGTTATACCTTTCTCTGTTCGACTGAAGAGCCCATTATCAAATTTATGTTCCCCATGAAGGTACACCTAGCCTGTGATCAAGTTATCCCTTAACCCAGGGGTCGGCAACCTACGGCACGCATGCCAAACACGGCAGGCGAGCCGATTTTGAGTGGCACGCTGCCTGCCCGGTGAGAGGAGGAGGAGGGGCCGGAAAGCGCCACGCTGGGGGAAGAAGCAGGAGAGGAGGGAAGCTTGGCTGCCGCAGGACCACGCTTCTGCCTCCTGCCCCGGAAGGGGAGAGCGGTGGGGGGGGCCTCCCCCCCCCTCTCCCTGCTGGTGATGGCCCTTGCGAAGGGGAGGGGGAGCGGAGCAGAGCCGAACCGAGTGGCAGCGTGCTCGCTGCTCCGTAGAGCAGGCAGAGAGAGGTAGGGACGGGCCTTGGGGAAGGGGGTGGAACAGGGCATATCCCTCCGAGCCCCCTGCCATGAGCCGCTCAGGGCAGGGGGCTGGGAGCACCCCCACGAGCCGAGCACCCCAGCCTTCTGCCCTGCACCCCCCACCCTCCCCAGTCCTCTGCCCTGACCTCGAGTCGCCCCCAACACCCAGCCTTCTGCCTTGCACCTCCACACACACCCCAGCTCTCTGCCCTGAACCCCCCCCACACCCAGCCTTCTGCCCTGCACCCCCACACCCGCCAGCCTTCTGCCCTGACCCCTGA
>NW_020683791.1:0-12941 GCF_002925995.2 Terrapene triunguis
GTACAATCAACACAAATACAATCACCAGATGACACCACGGCTGTGTCACTCCAAATAAAGATTTAAACACAGAATGGAAGGACTATGGCATGTCCTAATGCTGTTATGAAGCAGGAACATTGGTAATGGCATCTCCAAACTTCTTTTATTTATAGGGGGGATGTATTGTACATGAGCTACATATATCTGGGTACACTGTTAATTTAAGAGAGGCTCAGGAAGTGACTTATATACTAGATTCTCTCTCTCTCTCTCTGTCTATATGTGGTGAGCTATGCTGCTGAGAACAGAGTATTAATACTGGAAAATGCTTGTTAATAAAAACTTTTATTTTTTTACCCTATCCTATGTAGATCTCTATTCCTGTGAGAAGTCTAATAAAAGACAATACAGTGATGTAGCCTCAATAGACCTCTGCTCTGATCACATATGGCAATTCTCATGTTTTTGATAAGACACAACACTGGTAGTGCAATCAAAGTGAATGAAGAGGACGTGTGGAAAATTGTACAGCCTTAAGTGGAACCTCAAAAGAGTTGCTTTCATTTTCCCGGGCAAGGGCCTGTAAATCCTGAATTATCTTGTCCTCTGTGTATGCTCTGGTGATGAAGTGGGAATTTTCTGTAATATTTTTATGAAACCTATGTGTGCTTCAGTTTCCCTTATATTTTGCATGGTTACCCAGTGAGAGAAAAAGGACTGTTTGCTCTCAGGACAGGCTAAGAGACACAGGTATGAATGTTGCCCTAGCTGTCTGAGCCTGACTGGTTCGTTATAAAAGGACTGTCTGAGGTCAACCCCATGTCAATGGAACATCCAAGAATACAATGGAAAAGCCAATCACCATGGCATTGACACCTAGCAACCCATGACCAAGAGAGAGATTGATTTTGCCATCTCTCAGCAGGGAAGCTGAGCCCAATGCCCCAGCTCAAAAACAAAGGACTGGTAAGAGATAACAGTTGGTTGCTGGAAGGAGTCAGGGGCTTTCACCTGGGAGTTGAACAAGGTCAGACAGAAAGGCAGAGCCTGAACATGGGGGTTGAGTACAGCTTAGCTGGGCTTTGAGCTAACCAGACTGGACTTGGACTCTGCTTTAACCTTCATTTCTCTATGCCAACCTACAGATTTACTATTCTGTGTTCCACCTGACTAATAAACCCTACTCTTTTGACAATGCTGTTAGAGTGTCACTGCAGATACTTGGTGAGGTGCATTAATCCCTGAAGAGTGCAGAAGTGTCTACCAGGAGTCTACCTCAGTATGACTTGCTGAACAGAGCTCACAATATGAAGCAGGAGTGCTGGAGCCACAGAGATTCAGTCTAAGAAGGCAGTGAGGCTGAGTGGCCTACCCTGAAGGAAGAGTGAGACTACTTGGGGTCTGGCACATGGAAGGGGTTCCTCCAAAGCTGGGGGGGTGTAGCACCGATCCTGTGAATCCGTGACAGTTCCCCACCCTCTACAGTGAAAACTAAGCAGGCTTTCAGCATGTTCTTTAGTCTTACCTTACCTCAAAGGGACATTTGGATAAGCTCCAAGAATTATGCCTTATTTCACATTGGATCCAGTGAGTGGTTCCACGAACTCAGAAAGAATTTTTTGAGATACATTGTGTGCAATTCTACCCAGGGGATACCAAGGCATAGCACAAGCAATTCTAGCCACTAGAGAGAACTGGCAATTGATGAATGTTGCTGGGAAATCATTCATGCAATAAATTTTTGGCTCACTGCAAATCTTAACCATTGCGGTAAAATTATGGCCAAAGCCATGCCTATTTTGACCCTTAGAGGAGTGATTCTCTGTGCTGGGCTCTAAATAGTCATCTTGATTTTGAACAGCTATTGGGTTTGAATCATTTCTAGCATCTGAGGAGTTATGAATGGGGTCTCTTTCTCTAGACAAAGCACTGATGGACTGTCTTAAGAAAACACTATTTTCAAACAAAGATGCAAAACATACACATTCGAAAGCTTAGAAATTCAAAGTTAAGAGCCCACTTTTAAAATAAACATTCTAAAATACAGAATTCCAGTTCTCCAGACCTTCTAGGAGACCTCAAGCAAAACATGGAAGACAAAACTTCTTCATATTTAAAAACAACAAAAAGTGGGGCGGGATTGTTCAATTTTCTCAGGCTTTTTTTAGACAGCATAAAGAAGCAAAAAAGAGAAAAATCCCTATTGGAACCAAGGTTTACCCTTGAACAGCTGACACAATGTTAAACACATTTTGTTCCTGTCCATTTTGACTTTCAAATTCACATTTATCATCATGCCAGTTAACAGGATTCCTTAAGGCTGTATTCTAACAGCCTAATTTGCTAGTGAACACAAGCCCTACAAGGGTTAACATCATAATCCTCCTGAGTGTGAGTTTTTTCTCTATCTTAGGCTCCTCAACCATATTAGTTTGACTTTGTGGGTAGTAGACCAATTTAACCAAATTAATTTCTAAAATCAGCAAGATCCTCAAGATTGAAGATGCAGACTCTAAATCCCCAGAAACCCTCAAAAGAAATCCCCTTCAAATGAAAAATTTAAGGATCAATATTTTTCTATTCCTAAATATTTAAAAGATATTAATTCAGAGTGACTGCCTACAAGTTGGAAGAAAATTTGTAAGCTCTGCCTCCCCATTATACAAATCTCTTAAGGAAAAAAAGGTCAAAATTTTATTTCTAAGGTGCACTCAGAAATGTCTTCCCATACCAAAAAGATGGCAACCTTGTGGAAGGGGTAATTTTATCTAAGGATCCTATATAATATAAATATCTTTCAAAATAGACCATGACACCTTCTTTTTAGCTTTATGTGCTGCTGTGGCTTGGTCATCTCTACAACTTGACTCTCCTGGATGCAAACTATTAAGATGCTCTCAAATTAAAATCTAAGGATAATAGAATCACGTATGAGAAACTTCAAAACATGTATAAGACTCTTCCTTATTTATGTTGCTTTTTGTATTATCACAAGATTCACTTCTCATGCCCTTCTTCTCTCTTACACAGTGGCCAGAAGGAACATGTGGTTCTAGTCCTGAGATCAGAATGTCATCTCTAGAACCCATTCAAATCCAGGTCTCTTTTGTCAGAAGTTTTTGGGGGAAGCTTTAGCTACAGCTGCGGGGAAAAAAAAGTTTCAGATCTTAGCATGTTCCCTATGTTCAAAGAGATAAGGGACAGTCACTTTTACTTCAAGGTTAAGCATTTTAAGGGCTTTGGCAAAAATCACAAACAACTCTTTAGCTCCTTTCATTCCCTCAGAACGAAATGGACAAAAGCTTCCCTTATAAAACATTTGGTCTCCATCTATGTTATATTAATTGAAATATTTGTTTTAGTTACATTGTCACTGTATCACTCACTATGGGTTCTAAAGACAAAGGTCAGTAAAGAATGGTATTTTTTTTTAAGTTTGCTCTTGCCCTAAATATACTTTGGCTTCAATGACATTCTGGCGGAGGCTTTTGTTTTAGCTCACATTAACTTGTCTGAATCCAAAGCAGAGCTCCATAACTAATAGCACCATTTATATTTGGATATATATATGATGGAGTGTTTTGATAATTTTTTTGTTGCTGTCCACCACATTCAATTTGTAACTTCTGTTTTATTATTTTTGGGAGTCTTCCTCGATTGTTTACAAATGTTAGCACTTCATTTTTCCCAGTCCTCCTTCGCATTTTTGTTTTCAAGAATTTGATAAGCTAAAAAAATAGCAAGAGTGATGAAATACAGTATGTCTCAATTTCTATACTATGTGCAAGATTATTTAAATCTCAAAATATACACACTTTCAAAACTGTTGGAAAAATTGACATACCAATGTTTTTCACAGAAGCCACAGAGAGGATAGGATCTGTTGTGCTAAGAATGATTCCAAACAACATGCTACCGTGCCAGTTCCAGTTATACTCATTGATTTTATAAGTTAAGCATCCAATTAAAGTAAAATTCAGCAAAAAGCCAGGAACTGAAAGTAGCAATATCTGTGAAGACAATTCATAAATGTATTATTAGATTTTAAAATATTCATAGATCCTATTGTATCACAAGATTATTCATTTTACATTCCCAGACAAAAACTATGTTAAATTGGATTTAAGGTTGAGTGCATATAAGTAATTTAAGAGTACAAATATTATTGAGTTATTATAATTATCCCATAAATAAGCATTACAAACCCTAGGAAATTCAGAGTTAAGGTTAAATTAATAGAAACCCAAACATGTTAAAAAATTAAAATAAACAGTTTTTAAGGCATGTGAACAACCTTAATTCCTCTTTGTGCAGACACCCTGCAATAACCATACAATCACAAGTGGATAATATCACTGCTTGTAGTGCTGGATTAAATTTAATTGATTTTTTTAAAACAGATTTTTTTTTTTTTTTAATTCATGGCATCACTACAGGACAGAGTTACGGTTGGATGGCTGGCTGAATTGTGAATTGCTTTTTGTGTTATTCTGGCCACTTCAAATGGTATCACCGATCACCTGCTTATTCTTTTAACTGTTCAAAGAGGTTTCCCATCAAGTAAATTGTTAATGGGGGCTGTTTTAACTATCCTTTAGTCACCTATAGTAGTTTTAAAAAAATATTGTAAAGCTGGAAGTTTTAATTTCTTTACCAGACTTGCAAGCACAACTGCACTGGGATTTGAAGCAATAATCTGCATGTCAATATGAAGAACCCCCAATTTCCTAGTGCTATGGCAGGAGTTTACCAAAACAGCTAGTCTCTCTAACAAATTACCAATATTCAGCCTACAATCTGATGTATTTAAGTGGCACTTCCTATACCCAGTCAGGTACCTTCCCCACAACATCCCTCAGACCCTGAACTGTGCACTAGAACCCAGGTGGTGTCTTCCCCTTCACCCTGCCATGTAGGTTTGAGAGAAAAGTGCAAAGGGGACAGCCAGAGACTCCAGCTAGTAGGGGCAGAATCAGTGACTGTACCCCTTTAGTTTTTTGAAGAACTTTCTACAGTTTTGACTGAACTTTTTTTTTTGCCCTGTGCTATTGTTCCAGCCCTCCTCCTCCTCCACCACAACCTCTTCACCTCAGCATCACTCCTCTAACCCTCTTCTCCCCTGTTGCCCTTACCCTCTTCCCTTCCTTGAGCTTATCCTTCCTTCTAACTAAACCCAGCAAAAGAAAAAAATAGAACTAACATGATGTTTGCTGCCATCACATTGTTCACTCTGCTTGTGTGTTATACCCTTTCCCCACCCTTCATCTGTCTTGTCTATTTAGATTGTAAGCTCTTCAGAGCAGGAACCATATTTTTGTTCTGTGTTAGTACAGCATCTAGCACAACATGGTCCAGGTCCGTGACTAAAGCAACTAAATGGTACAGTACTATAAACAAACTTTTAGGCTCTTTTAGAACTTGCAGACTTCCATTAGAAGATACATGTGCTTCTCAGGAGATGGCATATTGGGTTCTGTCGTGTACAATGCCAATTTGGTCTGTGCATGCTTTCAGCTACTGAAAATTGAAAGGGCATTAAAAATTTTTCCCAAACACCACCAAACTGCAGGAATCAAAGTTTTTTTTTTTTTTCCATCAGGGGCTGGATAACAGTTTCTTTGTTCAGATTTCATTTTGTTTTCTCTAATTTAAACATTTCTGTACAATTTCTTCAGCCAGTTTCTAACTGGCAGCTTTAACAGAAGAGTTTATATCTGAACTGAAAAAGCAAATATTGAAGTGCTGATATACATACTGATCACTTTGGGGAACATAGTCAATCTTTATCTATATAATAATTACATTAAAAAACCTTATGTTATAAGAATATTAAGATTGCACTCAAGAGTTAGGAAATGCCAAAATTAAAGTTACTCATGCAATCCTAATTCAGCTCCCTTGTGCATACATATTACAATACAGTCTTTATTTACCAGCTCTAGTGTCCACAATTCAAAAAACACCACCAAGCAGCCTCCAGGTACAGATTACAACCAGCTTAGTATTTACCATTCCAGGTGAGACATAAAGCAGGTGGCAATTGTCATATACTTAGGAAGCATCATTGACAGTGCTGGAGGATGCTTAAAAGATGTGGATACTTGCAAAGCAGCAGCTGTTGTCATATTTCAGGCCTTTCTGTGGACTCTGTGGGGAAGTCTGGAGCCCAAGCAGCAGATCTACAGAATCATGGCTATACCAACTCTGTTGTGTGGCAGCGAAATGTGAGCACCAAGGAAGGCCATAGAGCACTAAATTGACATTTTTGATTCTTGTTGTCTTCATCAGCTATTTCATATTAAATGGCAGTTCAGGATCAGAAATGAGGATATTCAAAGCTGAACCCAGCAACCATATCCATCAGCACTGATTCAGTTTCGGCAGCTTTCTTGGCATAGACACATTATTAGGATGGAAGCCCAAAGTGTTTACACCAAGGAAATGCAGCTACACCACCAGCAATCAAGTGGCAGTGAAAAAGGTTCGATGTCATGCTAAGATTGCCAACAATGGACATAAACTGAATATCAAGCATGACTACCTTAAGGACCTAGCTAGAGATCCATGTGGGTAGTGTGCTATCTGCAAGAAGGCTAAGTCCCCATAGGATCTGCCACGATGATTACAGTGTGTCAAGAAGCATGTTGATAAATTGTAAAGGGTTCTGAGAAGAGCCACAAAAATGATTAAAGGGTTGGAAAACATATCTTACAATGATAGACTCAAGGATCTCAATCTATTTAACTTGGCAAAGAGAAGGTCACAGGATGACTTGATTTCAGGGGGGAAAAATATTTGATAATGGGGGGCGGGATAGCTCAGTGGTTTGAGCATTGGCCTGCTAAACCCAGCATTGTGAGTTCAATCCGTGAGACAGCCACTTAGGGATCTGGGGCAAAATCAGTACTTGGTCCTGCTAGTGAAGGCAGGGGGCTGGACTCAATGACCTTTCAGGGTCCCTTCCAGTTCTAGGAGATATACCTATCTCCATATATTATTATTATAAACTAGCAAACAAAGGCATAACATGATACAAAGGCTGGAAGTTGAAGCTAGACAAATTGAGACTGGAAATAAGGTGTTAACTTTTAACAGTGAGGGTAATTAATGATTGGAACAATTTACCAAAGGTTGTGGTGGATTCTCTATCACTGGACATTTTTAACTCAAGAATGGATTTTTTTTAAAGATGTGCTCTAGTTCAAACAGGAATTATTTAAGTTAAGTTCTGTGGCCTGTATTATACAGGAGGACAGACTAGATGATCATAGTGGTCCCTTCTGGCCTTCAGATGTATGAATCTATATGATTACATCCAATATTTTCTGTAAGACTCTACCTCATACAATACACAGGATGGACAGTTGTTCACTGAATGGGTAGCTAGTCAATATTTCTTTTTTATCCTCATCATTCAGTGTGTAATGCCATACATTGTTTGCTGTACACCATCCAAACCCTGCATTGAATATAATTATTAATTTCCTCATTGGCTTTTCTACAGTGGTGTCATCATAGTATCTTAACATTTTACAAATGTTAATGAACCTATCTTCACAAAACCCATGAGATAAGGTGAATATTATCCCTATTTTACACCTGGGGATAGAGAATAAGACTGAGAATATATTATTGCCCTTATATAAATCAATGGTACGCCCTCATCTCGAATACTGCGTACAGATGTGGTCTCCTCATCTCAAAAAAGATATACTGGCACTAGAAAAGGTTCAGAAAAGGGCAACTAAAATGATTAAGGGTTTGGAACGGGTCCCATATGAGGAGAGATTAAAGAGGCTAGGACTCTTCAGCTTGGAAAAGAGGAGACTAAGGGGGGATATGATAGAGGTATATAAAATCATGAGTGATGTGGAGAAAGTGGATAAGGAAAAGTTATTTACTTATTCCCATAATACAAGAACTAGGGGTCATCAAATGAAATTAATAGGCAGCAGGTTTAAAACAAATAAAAGGAAGTTCTTCTTCACGCAGCGCACAGTCAACTTGTGGAACTCCTTACCTGAGAAGGTTGTGAAGGCTAGGACTATAACAGAGTTTAAAAGAGAACTGGATAAATTCATGGTGGTTAACTCCATTAATGGCTATTAGCCAGGATGGGTAAGGAATGGTGTCCCTAGCCTCTATCTGTCAGAGGATGGAGATGGATGGCAGGAGAGAGATCACTTGATCATTGCCTGTTAGGTTCACTCCCTCTGGGGCACCTGGCATTGGCCACTGTCGGTAGACAGGATACTGGGCTAGATGGACCTTTGGTCTGACCTGGTACGGCCTTTCTTATGTTCTTATGTTTATGTTCTTATGGGGAAACTCAGAGACAGAGATTAAAAACAAAACTGTCAAAAATGTCAGCTAATTTTGGGTGCCCAATGAGATGCCTAGAGCTTTATTTTTTTCAGTGTACTTAGCATTTTATAGCACTTATATCTTCAGAGCAGAGCTTCCATTGACCTCACTTGCGAGTTCTCAGCACTTCAGCAAATCAGACCCCTGTGTCTCATGCTGGGTACTCAGAAAATGATGAACACACCATGGACATCTATGAAAGTTTCGGTTTAAGTGATTTGCACTGCATCACAAAGAAGCTCTGGGGCATAGGCAGGGACAGAGTCCAGTTCTCCAGTGTGGCATTCAACTGTCTTAACCATGAGGCAATCCCTTCTCTTCCTGCAGTTCCCTTCCTCATTCATCACACACTTTCCAACCTCTGCAACAAATGAGGCAGGAATCCTACACACAAGATCTCCATTCACCTAACATCCCGAATGAGTTCCCAAAGCACAGTCCATCAGGTGCACTAAATGAGGTAGGGATCCTGCAGAAAATATACTGTGAGATCATATAACTAAAGACTGTACTAATGCATAAACAAGAGGGCCAATTAAGGTTGCATGAGCACACTTAATTCTATCATTTCCTAACTTTGCATACTGGTCTTTGCAATCTTAATATTCTTTTAAAAATCTTGGATGCAATTTCCTTTTTAAAAACCCATAAAACTGAAAAGAACAAAAATTCCATTCTGTGGAACCATAATGATCCCCAATGCGGTCTTCAGCAGGATTGCGTTGATCTCTAGAGCCACAGCATAGTCCTCTGTCACTTGAGTTATTGTAGTAACTGGTAGTAGTATAAGACTTTTCCATGTAACCTGCCACTAGAGGGGATGGAGACACACTTGACCCAAAGGGTTTCACAACTATTTACTAGAAAGCCAAGGAATGTTGAGACTCAAGAATAGTATGTTAAAATTTAAATCCTGTCGGGGAACGTAACTACTAGTGGTTACAGACTCTTCTGCCCCTGTCCCCCACAAGCCTTTCCCTGGCCCCTTCTGACCTATCCCCCACCACCTCAGTTCCTGACCCTCTCTGGCATGGTCCATTTTCCCCCAGCTTAATTGCTACCTCTGTCCCCACTCATTGCGCCTATCGCCCTTATCCTTTGCTCCTTCCCCTCTCCTCCACTCCTTCACCGCATCTCTTTCCCTTATCACTTGTTCATATCTCCCCACATCATCTGTCCCTTGCTGTCCTGCTCCTATTCCCCTCCCCCCATGCTCCTAAATCCACCCCTGAGCTCCTGTGTGTCTCTGCTCTGCATATCTCACCCCCTCCACCTACACTCCTGATCCTTTTGCATTCAAGTCTGTCTGTTGCCTCCTCCTCACTGACTAGGTGCCAGCACCAGGAGCACTGAGAGCACGGGAAAGACAGTCTGCCTGCTCTCTGTCCACATACCCAATGCCAAGCAGCATCCAGCAGCCAAGAGGAGCAGTTTCAGGGAAAGTCCTGCTCATCCTTTCCAACCTTGAGATAGAGCATGCACAATCCGGTCAGCATATAGGAGTTGCAAGGGGACAGAGCATGCTCAGTGCAGACTGACTCTTTAGAGAATTTAGCTGTCAAACTCTAACTAGACTCCACTGAGCATGTGCCCAATTTGGGCAAATTTTCACAGACAAAGTAAAAGGCACAACTCTGACACCAGGGCAACCCTGCCCCAATGACAAATTTCAAGTATCTTGTTCCACAGCAGAGAGGTGCTAAGTTTTTCAATGAAAGAGTTGTAAGAATTATTCTTTTACATGGGCAAAACGTGTTTTTCCATAACCTTGTTCTTGGAAACAGCTTTATAATTTTAGCTGAAACTTGCCAGAAACGTTCCGTCTCATGCAGACCTCTAGCATGGAAATTTTCATCCCGAACAGTTTAAGTTTGTCAAAATTATAAGCAACTGAAACACAATCTTATAATGGAAAATGAATGCAACCTTAACTACAGGTATCACTTTCTGAGCCATCTATGTTATGTTTATTATTTTTATATATTTAGGAGCAACCAACTAATCCTCATCCATTTATGTTTTTTCATCGGTAGAAGCCTTACTCCCTGTTCAGCTAGTTTTATTTATCAGCAGCAGGCAGTGCCAGCCAAATCAGCATCTTTTAAACAGCTGGTTTAATAGAGCAGCTGTCGAAGGAATACTGGAACTGCAGCATAGAAAGGAGCACCTGTGCCCCCTCTCAAGATTGAGGAGCCATTCTGGATGTTGAGGGATGGGGGCATGCTAAAGAAGAAACTCTTCATGCTCAAAGATAGTAGAATTAGCTGGAGGTGCTGAAAGGAGCACTCACTCCTCAAAAATTTGTGGCAGCCTGGGTAACCATGGGACAAATCTCCTCCCTGAAGAGATTGAATGGACATCTGACAGGGTAGTGAAGGAGAAAACAAGGTTTGGCAGAAGTCTCCTGAGGAGTATACTGGGTCTTTTACAGTGAAGTTGCCTCTAAGCTCTCTGTTGAGCAGATCTTTTCTAATACCTTCCCCCACAGATCTTAAGATCAGCACTGGAAAGACAGAGCAATTGAGGGCTGTGACCCACCCCAGTTCTCTCTCCCCAAGACCTCTCTTTTCTTCATTCCAGGTTGAGATAGGCACACTCCCAACTCACAGATGAGGTGGCACTACATTTAAAAGGTTTCTAAATTCTTATTGCCCCAATGAAGCTTTTCCTTTTCTTTTTAAAATTTATAATGTATACCAAACCATTGCAACCACTTTACAGCCACAAAGAAAAACAAGGACACAATTACCTCCTATCTTTTCCATATAATGAACTCTAATAGGAAGTTTCTGAAATCACATCTTACCTGCCAAAATGATTTCCGAAATATATAAAAATCCATTTCAAAAGCAGCAGTAAATATTATAGCAGGTATGAACATATGAAGAAACAGGATCGGATCAATCTCTGCAATGTATTCTGTCAAAATAGTAAACTGACAATACAAAAGAAGGTAAAGTACACTTATTAAGTGATTTCTGGAAAAAAATAATATATATTATGGAATTGGGGGGGAAATTAAAAGGTTTTTTCTATCTGTAAATCTGCAAGGATATTAAGTAATCATCATTCTGGACCAACTGGTTTCTCTTTGCTGTTCAAACTGTCAAGACAATATGATCAATCACCGACTTCTAAATATTTGTCATTCTCCTCTCACCAAACTGCACTGCCTCTTTTAACAATTTGGACCAATGGGCTCCAAGTAACAGTGCACACAGGTTCCCCAGCTGGGAAGGAAAAGGCAATTACAAAATGACAATGCTCAGCACCCACCTAAGGCAAAACATCTGTGAAACGGACAGTAAAAGTCAGTAGTGCCTTGTAACAAATATATGTAGACTGCCAGATGACGGCCTTGCACAACTCTTTCACAGAAGGCCTTTCCCTCTAAACCTAGGAACCTAGTATGAAAGATACCTGGGGAGAAAACACTGCAGTTTTATATACAGAAATAAATGACGATTACTAGAGTTCTTTGAGATGGACTCTGCATATTCACATTCTTGGGATGCACCAACCAGTGCAGTTTGGATGGTGGAACCTGCTGATACAGTGTCCATTAGAACACACATGCACCCCTCCTTCTCCTTCCCTCATCATTCAAGCACATTCTCAGGAGGAGGCTATAAAAGGGGGCATGGTGCCACCTGCTACCTCAGTTCCTGCCACTGCTAATATAGAATACAAAATTGATTAAAACTCAGCAGAAAAGGGGAAGGCAGACTGGGAATATGAATATGCAGAGTCTACCTCAAACAACTCCACCTACATACAAGTAACTTTCATTTCTCCTTCAAGTGTCCTCTGCATATTTTTATTCTTGGGATCGTTTGGCAAGCACTAAATAAAAAGGTAGAGGGACACGGGGTCCTCCTAATTAAAGATTGACCCACTTGGTCCACAATCACTGACTTTGTACAAGGTGGCACACCATCCCTTCAGATTGTCATCTGTGGCAATTTATCTATTGCAGGTTGGTCAAGGGAATGCACATTCCTGAATAGGTTGTCAGAGTCCTCCTCCTACTGTAATAACTCTTTAATTGCTAGGGATAAATGGCTGGGATGTGAAAGAGGATGGAATGGTTGATCCCACCGAGTGACGAATAAGTGAAAAATTGGCCAATCACAAGAGAATTACCCAGTGTAGAGAGATCGTCTCATGGTGGAGAACTGATTTAGTGGCCCAACGCGCCCCCATCAGCACCTGCTTTTGGCATGATCCCTAGCCTCTGGCAGCCGGTAAACCTTACAGAAGCCTAAAGGCTGTTCTAAGTTACATTGGAGAACTAGAGTAGTACACCATAGGCCCAAGTTCAAGGAAGCACAAAGGGCATCTTTGCATCCCACATCCACCTCTGAGCTACACACCCCTCAGTTTTAGCAAAGCATCTATGCGAGTATCGGGATCCCTCCCTATTTCTGTGATTATCTGAGCCAAATACTTTGGGAACAAATGTCTTTTCCTGAATCTGCCCAAACAAGTACTCCCATCCTTCTGTCAACCCTTGTTCTAGTAGTCCCCTGCAGGGTCCAGGGAGCTCAATAGGGGATTACTAAAGTCTTGTGGTTCTAGATATTTGCTTCATTAAC
>NW_020683792.1:0-1745 GCF_002925995.2 Terrapene triunguis
ATTTTTGAATGTATTTCACTGGTTATTTTTTACATTTCCAAATACATGTTACTATAATATTGCAACTTTTTTGTATGGAAGGGGCCCCCGAAATTGCTTTGCCCCAGGCCCCCTGAATCCTCTGGGCGGCCTTGCCCGTGAGAGCTATAGTTTAGTGCTATAAGCCCTTCAAATGCTCATATGAATGATTTGACAAATAGAAATAAAACCTAGGGGGTCACATTCATCTCTGTAACTCAACTAAGTTTAAAAGTTTATATTTACAATGCATTTGGCCTGAGGCTTGTTTTGGAGTGTATTGGATGCTCATTTTCCAGTTGTTTAGGAACATTGATAAAACCAATGTGGTCACAATGAACATAAATCTCTTCTTCGTTGTATGGAAGAGGCTCCAGAATACCTTATTAAGGATTTTTCTTCTTGTTTTGTGTTTTTTGTCACACTGTGATCTACCCATCTGGATTTATTAGATTTCATTGCATCATTTTGGATTGGTAGATCCAAGCGCAGAAATCAAGGTGAGAAGTAAGAGTTCTACTTCTGAAGGATTTGGTATTGTGTTGTGGTTCAGTAACAGGACTTGAAGACAAGACATCTTTTGTTCCATTCCAGGCTCTGCCACAGATTCAAAGTGTTACTTTATCTATATGTGACAGTTTTTCTGTCTGTAAAATAATTCTTTAATAATTGCTAATTTCTTTGAGGCCCTTGGATGGGAGGCACAAGATAAAATGCAAGATATTAGTATGCAAGCATTCATTTCAGTGCTGATGTTTTCCTCGTCATGGGAGGGAGGATGGGATAACCATGGTTGGAATGTTGGTTTAAAACCTTCCAATGCCTACACTTCTTCTTTTCCTGTTCCTCGGGCTGTTGAGATCACTTCTGGGGCATTTATGAACATGTACTTAACTTTTGTCTCTAGTAATGCTGTATGCTGATTTGACATGTACAATACATCTTAGAAACACTATCAAATGTGTGCAGTTATAGAACATTTTACACCAACAATGTAAATATATTGTGAGGCAGATGGTACTCCCAGTAAGTTATTAGTGAAAAATTTGTTTTGCATCAGCCCTCAAAAGAATTACTATCTTGTTTACTAGTCAGATCCGGTTAAAATCTCCCCCCACCCCCTTCCATTCTTGGTATAAGAATCCAATGGGATGAAATTTAGGGTTGCCAACTTTCTAATTGCACAAAACAGAACACCCCCACCCCGCCCATTCTTTAAGGCCCAGCCCCATGCTCACTCTATCCCCCTCAGGGCCGGCTCTAGAATTTTTGCCGCCCAAGGCAAAAACAATTTTGGCCGCCCCGCCCCAACTCCGCCCCTTCCCCCAGGCTCTCAAGCCTGGGAGGGAGGGGGAGCAGCGGCGTGCGAAACGGCTGTCTCGCGCCCCGCGGCCGCTCGGGATCTCCCCCTCCCTCCCTGGTTTACAAGCCTGGGAGGGAGGGGGAGCAGCGGCGCACGAAACGGCCGCTCGGGATCTCCCCCGCCCTCCCAGGTTTGAGAGCCTGGGAGGGAGGGAGAGAGGGGGAGACTGCGAGCGGCCGCGGCGCGGGCGCCGCTCCTCCCCCTCCCTCCCAGGCTCTCAAGTCTGAGAGGGAGGGGGAGCAGCGGCGCGCGAAACGGCCGCTCGGGATCTCCCCCGCCCTCCCAGGTTTGAGAGCCTGGGAGGGAGGGGGAGACTCCGCGCGCCGCGGCCGCTCAGGATCTCCCCCTCCCTCCCAGGCAGCAG